>NC_033803.1:59661144-59703656 GCF_001876935.1 Asparagus officinalis | reverse complement strand
GCCTGAAGCATATTTCCATTCCTTATAACTCTTGTAGGTTGATTTTTCAGTTGCAATACTGTGAGTTTCAATTGGAATAATGAAAATAGGTGGCAGGACATAAAATACCTCGAGTGGTTACTCATATTTACTTTAAATTTAAATCTATCACCGACTGACCAAACTTAAGTGTATTGGTTTATATAAATGATGTGTTTAGCGTCTGAGGTACCCAGTTAATCTTTCATTACAAAAAAGGGTAATAATCATACTAAAAGCCTATGCTTATTTTAGATGCGCGAATGGCATACACTAAGCTATGTTTCTCTCTATTATACAGGAGGTTTGCGCCATGAAGTTTAACGTACTTGTTACTACTTATGAGTTTATCATGTTTGACCGCTCAAAGCTGTGTAAAATTGATTGGAAGTATATCATTATCGATGAAGCTCAACGCATGAAAGATAGAGAATCAGTTTTAGCTCGTGATCTCGACAGGTACCGTTGCCAAAGACGATTACTTCTCACTGGGACTCCTTTACAGGTATATGCTTGTTTATTGTTCCTGTAACAGTAAGAGCTGTAAATCAAGTTCTTGTTCCTGCTAGGCATGAATATGCAACTATTGTCTCCTTTGATTGGTCTTTCACTTTTTTGTTTCCTTAACGCAGTGTTCTGAATTTGTCAATTCTTTTCATTTTCATGCTACATTAAAAATGCCTTTTTTCCACCCATCACGGGCTACCTGGAGGGTTGGGAGGTTCCTGGCTTCTACAGCCTTGGGTTCAATCCTAGGCTGGTGATTATCTCGAGTTCATCACTTATAAAGCACTTTCATTTTGTTTCGACATTCATTGTTTTTTGGATGTATTGTATAATTGCTATTAGGATTCCATTGAGAGGTCTATCGCCTGCATTACATTTCTTTGATCCAGAAGATTTCTCTAGATCTGAATTTATGTTTGTGCCGTATGCACATGGCTGATTATAGTTGTCTTATGCAGAATGATTTGAAAGAGCTATGGTCTCTCTTAAATCTACTCCTTCCAGAAGTATTTGATAATAAAAAGGCATTTAATGATTGGTTCTCTAAGCCCTTTCAAAAGGATGCCCCTTCGCATAGCGAAGAGGAGGACGACTGGCTTGAAACTGAAAAAAAGGTGATTATCATCCACAGACTTCATCAAATTCTGGAGCCTTTCATGCTAAGACGTCGCGTTGAAGACGTTGAAGGGTCACTCCCTCCAAAGGTTAGCATCTCCAGAAATTTCTATTACATCACTTCCCTTTTTGGCTAGCATTAATATTTTACGTGATACATGATTCAGGTCTCAATTGTTCTAAGATGTAGAATGTCAGCTATTCAGGGTGCCATTTATGACTGGATCAAATCTACTGGTACCATTAGAGTAGATCCTGAAGATGAGTTGCGCAGGGCACAGAAAAATCCAATGTACCAGGTCAAGACATATAAAAATCTGAATAATAAATGTATGGAGTTGCGCAAGGCCTGTAATCATCCTTTGCTTAATTATCCTTATTTCAATGATTATTCAAAAGAGTTTCTTGTTAGATCTTGTGGGAAGCTCTGGATTCTTGATAGGATTCTCATAAAACTTCAAAGAGCAGGGCATCGTGTTCTCCTTTTTAGTACCATGACAAAGCTTCTTGATATATTAGAGGAATATTTGCAATGGCGTAGGCTGATATATAGACGAATTGATGGAACAACTAGCCTAGAAGATCGTGAATCTGCAATTGTTGATTTCAACAGCCCTGATTCAGACTGTTTTATCTTCTTGCTTAGTATTCGAGCAGCTGGAAGAGGTCTGAATCTCCAGACCGCAGATACAGTTGTCATATATGATCCTGATCCAAACCCACAAAACGAAGAGCAAGCAGTAGCTAGGGCTCATCGCATTGGACAGAAAAGAGAGGTGAAGGTCATATATATGGAAGCAGTCGTTGACAAATTATCTAGTTATCAGAAAGAAGATGGGTTAAGGACTGGAGGTATAGAGGATTTGGAGGATGACTTTGCTGGTAAAGATCGGTATATAGGATCCATTGAGAGCCTCATTCGTAACAATATTCAACAATATAAGATAGATATGGCTGATGAAGTTATAAATGCTGGCCGTTTTGACCAAAGAACAACTCATGAAGAAAGGAGGATGACTTTGGAAACACTCTTACACGATGAAGAGAGATACCAGGAAACTGTACATGATGTACCTTCGTTACAGCAGGTAAATCGTATGATTGCTCGTAATGAAGAAGAGATTGAGCTTTTCGATCAAATGGATGAGGATTTTGATTGGACTGAGGAGATGATAAAACACAATCAAGTTCCAAAGTGGCTCCGTGCTGGATCTAAAGAACTGGATTCTGTCATTGCTAAATTATCTAAAAAGCCATCAAAAAATATACTTGCTAGTAGTGCGGATTTGGAAATGAATGAGCCTAACAAGACTGAAAGAAGGGGGCGAAAGAGTGCACAAAAGAATTCTATCTATAGAGAATTGGATGATGACGATCTTGAAGAATCAGATGCCAGCTCTGAGGGGAGAAATGTATCTTCTTTGCAGGAGGAAGATGGAGAGATGGGTGAATCAGAAGATGAAGACAATGATGCTGTCGACATGCAACCTACTAACAAAGATCAAGTGCAAGAAGGTCTTGCTTATGATGGTGATGCCTATGAGTTATCTCCTGCAATGGAAGGCAACATAAACACTCGTAGATTTGAGGAAGCTGCTTCTTCAGGGTCTTCTTCTGGAACTAGAAGATTGAATCAGTCTGCAACCCCTTCTTCCCTGTCATCGCAGAAGTTTGGATCTCTTTCTGCATTAGATGCCAAGCCAAACCGTCGCTCAAAAAGAACGGTTTGTGTGACTCATCCTCTTTGTTATCATATTGTTTATTGCATTTTCTTTGCTTTATGTATATTCTAAGCTCCAACTGTTTATTTATTTTCCATTCTGGCATTTTTCAGACGGATGAACTAGAAGAAGGTGAAATTGCTATGTCTGGTGATTCTTATCTGGATCATCAACAATCAGGAAGTTGGAATCATGATCGTGATGATGCGGAGGATGAACAAGTTCTTCAACCAAAAATTAAGCGTAAAAGAAGCATGAGAATTCGCCCAAAACATGTTGCAGAAAGGTTCGAAGACAAATCCAGCAATGAGAGATCATTGCAGTGTAGGTCCCAAATTCCCACTCAGGTAGACCAGGATTATGATATGCTAGAACTTGATGTATTTAGTGAGCCTGGTTCGGAAAGACGTAATTTGCCTCCAAGAATAAGTTCGCAAATGAATATGCAAAAGTCCAGCAGGTTAGGTTACTTATCTGGAGAAGATGCCATGGATCATTCTAGGGAAAGTTGGAATAGTAAGGCCATCAATACTGGTGGAAGTAGTGCAACAGGCACAAAAATGTCAGACAGTATGCATAGGAAGGTATGTCCTCAATGTACATGTACTAACTGTCATTCTACCAGTATGTTAATTTTATTTAGGAGCAGACTTCAATCATATAATGCTACCTACATCTATCAGTTCTGTCGTGTCTAGAATATTAATCGTTTTACACACCATATTTGATTAATTATTTCCAGCCACCAGAATATATCTCTTTATGTCTGTTTCTCTATCATTTTCATATAATTTTGACATTCTGCATTAACAATACACTGCCCAAATTGTGCACACTTTGAAAGTTGAAGCTCTGCTTTCATTAAGATACCTTGAAAGGGGGAGAAAAAAGAGAAAGAAAAAAAAAGATTACTGTGGCCGTCGAAATCTGTGAAGTTGCTTCCATAAATGGGAAGCACTTCCACACTTTCCAACTTTTTAGTACATTTCTACTTAAAGCGAAGTACATTGTGCAAATCATATTATTGTTACTTCAAGTGCTTTATTGTTTAGAAGTGTGAAATATATTACATATTCTAACTCATAGCCGTTTCCTTGTATCCACATTTGGAAGAATGGCCATTTTGATACTGCAAGGTCCCATGTCCACAAATCATGGGATCTTTTTGTGAAATTGCCATGTTGATACTGCAAGAATGCCTGTAGTGTAAAACAGATCTCTGAAACCCTCAGAACACCATAGTGATAAAGTTGAATTTTGTACGAGGAAACATCATTTTGGATGGTTAAAGTTCCTGGGGCGAGATACCTCTAAGTTCCTGGGGCGAGTTACCTCTAATTTTTCCATGAATTTCTAATGAGCTAATTGTTCTTTCTCTACAACTAGGGTGACTATACACTTGCAAGGGGTAGCCAAAATAAACCTTGGCCATCTAATGGGGACTCCTATACTCTAAATGCACTGCCTGTACATTTCACATAGCAGTCCAATCCCTCAAGGTGGCTGTGACTGAGAGCTTTTGTGACCATTGTTTTAAGTATCTCAAATATATCCAATTTATCTTTTTAAAAGCCTTGCCGCAAAATGATATTGTCTTAATATCCTTTACTGCTTTTGGCAATTTCTGGGCAATACATCTCCAACATGGCCAATATATCAGGATATATCAGCTGATATGTTGACTGATATATCCGCAGCATGATAGACAGTTTTTTTCTGGCTCATACTGCAAGCTTTGTTTGTTAAAATAAATTAGTTCTACAAAATTTCTTTAATACGTTTAGCAAAAATTTCCAGCCCTATGAAGTTTTTTTTATCAAAACTCTAATCGGTTCTTTTCCTGATTATGTTTCTATGACTGGTTATTGATTCTAAATATATATTATTAACATTTCATATGCTTAGATTTCATTAAGTATGTAACTGTATGTTTAGATTACATTTTCGGACATTATATTATATATGCATATGCACATCATCGAATATGACACTCCAATGTTTACTACATATCCTTGATATTTCCCCGATATCCGCAATATGATATGGATTTTGACTGTGCGATATCTTCCGATATCTGATATTTGAAACCTTATTTGTAACAAACTGTTAGTCAGAGCCATAAATATTGGCAGAGGAAGATCTTGAATATTCTTCTTTTAGTTGATAATTTAGCCACTTATTTTTGAGAACTAAAAAAAAAAAATCATTGAGAACTAACGATGACATGCATTTTTGATCTTTTGGATATTGACATTGTTGTACAGTTGGTGTCATTTTTATAGTTAGCAAGATGTTTTAACCTTTTATGCAATCAGCTTTTTGCCTTGAGTATTACCACTTTTTCTTTTTTCAGTGCAAGAATGTTATAAGCAAACTTCAGAGAAGAATTAGCAAAGATGGATATCAAATTGTACCTGTCCTGTATGACTTGTGGAAGAAAAATGAGAGCTCTAGTTTGGCCAGCCCTTCTGTGACAATGATTAACCCATTAGATCTGCGGAGAATAGATCGGCGTGTGGATAACTTAGAGTATTCTGGTGTGACAGACTTCATAGCTGACATTCAGTTAATGTTGAAAAATGTGGCTCAGTACTGCAAGTACTCGTACGAGGTATGCCAGTTTCTCACTTACCTTATAACTTGCTGGATGAGTCTAATTGATATTTTAAAAAAGTTTTAAGACCTCCACAAGTCTACTGCATGCTTGCTCGACTTTTTCATTGGTTATTTATTTATTTATTTATTTTTGAAATGAATATTCCTATATTTCCTTGTTGTCATTAAATGGTTGATGCAATCTTCACAACGGGAAGAATTCCTATAAATTGATAGGGAAAAAGATTGATATTAGACTATGACTTTATTTCTTTCCAATTAAGTAGTAATTTATTAATGGCTTAACAAAAATTGTGAGCAACATATTTATCCATTTTCCTTTCTATCATGCTGATGGGAAAAAAAGAACCAACAAGAGAGTACAAAGCAACTAGCGAGGCGATGCTAACAACTTTCTGCTGAGATAATGTTTCACTTTGACAATATTGATGGGAAGTACCCAGCTGCTTCATTCTATATGCTGTCCTCCATGTTCACTAGTTAAACAGCATTCAGCTTTTTAGGCTGTGGTCAATCCTTTGAATAGATTTTTTTTTCCACAATGAAACCTTGACAAAATACTAATTTTGTAAACCTGGAGACTTTATTACTGTGTTTTAAGCTGTGTGGAGGTTCAAGGGATAGAGTTGCTAACCCCTGAATCTTCCTCCAGGTGAAATACGAAGCAAGAAAGTTTCATGATCTCTTCTTTGATATTATGAAGATAGCATTCCCAGATACAGATTTCAGAGAGGCAAGGAATGCCCTCACTTTCCCCAGCCATGGAGGAGGAGCTGCTGCTGCTCCTGCTCCACCCCAAAAGCCAAGCCCAGTCACTGCAAAGTCTAGTGCACGTGCATCCGTGTCTCCCGATGAAGAAGGGAGAATGACCCGAGCTAATGCCTCCAAACTCAACAGGGTATCACGACCGGACACTGGGCCCTCTGTCCGAGACCAGGCCCAGCCCATCCCATCCCTGGCCCATCCTGGCGATCTGGTCATCTGCAAGAAGAAGAGGCAAGACCGGAGGGTGGGACCCGTGTCACCAACTGGCCAGGGTCGGGCAGCAGCGGGGCCCTTGTCTCCGCCCAGTGCAGGCTGGTTGGGCCCACATCCCCACGAGCCGAGCTGGTTCATAGCTACAGGGATATCCAACCTCAGCAAGTCGACGAGGTGGGCCCAGCAGCCAAAGCAGCAGCACAGCAGTAGTGGGCCCTCTGCAGGCGTGGAGGAAGAGGCCCAATGGGCCAAGCCTGTAAAGAGAATGAGGACAGACGCTGGCAAAAGGAGGCCCAGTCATCTATGATATGCAGAATTCATATGATGTTTGCGAGTATGTACATATATTAAAATGTGACAAAAGAGTATATAATCATAGCATGATTTTGCAAGGGGATGCAATTTAGTTGTCAGAGGTTGGTCGGAATCAAAGCTCATGTGTGCACGCACTCCCTATTTTGCTCTGTTCTCTTACTGGAGTATTGTTAGCTGCTGTAATGATGATATTATATATGAATCCAATTAAAGATGCAAAAAAGAGGAACTTTCGAGTTCATTGCATCAGTTCGCAATATGCTTATGTTCAGTTTTCTATGTCACAACTCATGATTGTAGCTGTAAGCTCATGTTCAGTTTTCTCTGTTACAGCTCATGATTGAAGCTGTATTATACTGTAAACATGTTTTTAAATGTCCAAAATCAGAGATCAATGATGAATCCATGTGTTATCATCATTGTTAGAATGATTTATCTCTTTAAGTGTGTGTGCATGCGTTAGGGGCAACATGATCATTTGATTCAATGATGTTACTTGGTATGACTGAACTACTTATGGAGCTTAGAAATATCTGTTAATTATATCAATATATTACATAGCCTGTTATATGTGCTTGAGGGAACAATGCATTTGATTCCTTTCTCAATGTTTCCTCGTCTGCAAGCAGTCCAGGGTTTGGGCAAATTCATTAATGATTGAGAGGAGGCTCTTTAAAGAAACAAATAAAGTGCATATGGGTGGTCCTGCTTATTTGATTCTTGGTCATTTGAATTTTGAATCAGAGCAAGCTCGAGTATCTTAAAACTGAATTCTTGACTTAATTTGGAACACAAATAATAGTAGTAGTAGCAATAATAATAATAAACAATGATAAAAGAAATCTTGTGTAATGTAGGGATAGTAATGGATCTATGATTAAATACAATGTACTCGGAGTGATCAAGTCCATGTGGAGAGAAACGCCATTATCATTGATTAACGTGAGCTGGTTTTCATGTGTGAATCCTAGAGACATTTTTCTCAACATAATCCTAGAAAAAGGAAGCAAGTTAAATAATTGGAGCTTCACATGTCCAAGCTTAGCAATGGAAGCCAACAGATATGCTTCCAGAAATTCCAAAATAAATTACTTTGATTAAATTGAGTGTTATTAGTAATACCATAATTTGATTTCTATTTCAACCAAGTTAAAATGATAAGTTGTAAATTCCAGAAAGAATTTAAAAAAAAAAGTAATACTAGCATTATTTTGTTGACATAAGCAGAACAACAAGAAAACAATAGATGTGAAGGTTTTTGTTCAATAAATACTGAGTTATACTAGCATTATTTTGTCCCATAAGTATTGAGTTCAACTAGTATATATATAATATATATATTATTTTATATATATATAATATATATATATATTATATATATATATATATATATATATATATATATATATATATATATATATATATATAATATATATATATATATATAATATATATATATATATATCATACTCCTTTAAAAGCATGAGTTTCGAGAAAATCTTATTCTATGGTTAAATTTCTTACTTATTTTAAATATTTTATTTATATCTTAATCTATCCTAATCATAATTATATCTATCCTAATCTTATGTGAACTATTTATAGCTTAACAATTAAAAAAATATTAATAATATATATAAAATATATTGTATTAGTTTGTTAAGATAAAGAAATTATACGTAGCTAACGTACTATAATACATAAAGTATTATAAAAAACCTAAAAAAGTTTTAAAATTGCACAAAATACCCTGAAAAGTTTAAAATTATAAAAACTATATTGACGTCTAAAAACTAAAAACAACAAATATGAAATCAAGAAATTAACAGTAGTTTGTGAAGAATTTAAAATTTGTGGTTAACATATCAATATCTTAAAAATTATAGAAACACCCTTAAAAGTTCAAACTACAAACAAGCACGTGAAATTCTAAATTTTTAAAAATTGCAAACAAAAAAGAAGAATTCAAGGGATTACCACAACACACCTGAAAATTTCTGACATTTCAAACCTTAAAACAACAAATATGAAATCAAGAAATTAATAGCAGCCTCCTAAGAGTTTAAAATTTTTAATTAACACCCTCAATATCCTAAAAATTAAAAAAAACACACTCAAAAGTATAAATTATAAAAAACAACCTTAAAATTTTTAAATTTACAAATAATAAAAGATGAATTAAAGAGATTACCCCCATGCACCTAAAAATTTAAAATTTATCAAAATTAACCTCAAAGTTACAAAAGTTGTAGAAAAACTCTTTTAAAATTTAAAAATCATAAAAAAAAACTCTAAATTTTTAAAATTTATAACCAATACATATCAAATCTAAAATTATTGATAGACTGCTGAATTTTAAATTTAAAAAAAATTAATATACAGTTTTAACGATTACAAAAAGAAGCCTCAAAATTTTAGAGTTGTAAGAAATATCGTGATATTTAAAAATTACCACCGACACATGAAACATAGAAGTTACGACTACCAAACTTAAAAGTAGTTTTTTAAAAATGCTCCTAAAGTTTTAAAAATTATAAATCACACCCTCAAAGTTTAAAACCATAAAAAGGCTAAAATTTTTAAACTTGACAAANTTTTTAGTATCTAAAGATAGTCTAATTTAATACTGATAAACAAAAACAATAAGAATTGATTAAAACTATCAGATTAGGGAATAAAAAAATTAAAAACTATTATAGCTTAAAATTATCATTACCATGTAAATTAAAGTAACTGCATAAAATTTTACTAATAAGTAGGAGCAACAAAACACATTAGTAACATTAATTGATAAAAGTTTAAATCCATAAAAATAATAAAAGACTATAATATAATAGCTTAGCATTAATTGATTATAATTTAGAAACATTAATATCTTATGTTAATAATATTTATAGAGTAAATGAATATAATAAATTATGTTATTTATAGAGTAAATGAATATAATAAATTATGTTATTTATAGAGTAAATGAATATAATAAATTATGTATGGAGATACTATTAGAATGTTCAAAGATTTCATTCAAAAGAATCAAGCTATTCCCATTGCAAATGGGAAAATAATAAAAATAAATCTAAAATTCAGAAAACGCCCATGAATCATTTGAATTTCCATTAACATAAGACATGTCTATTAAAGAAGCATCAACTGAGTTACATTAAAGAATAATTTAATAACTTTATCCTAATCAAAGAAAAATTTTCTGTAGAAGATATAAGAAAAATTAGTAAGCATTCATAAATTTCATACTTTGCTCTTCAAATACTAAAGAAATTAAATATTAATATTATAATCTATGGTAAATTAGCAATAAAAATATAGGTATTTAGTTTAGATCTTTGTAAAAAATGACAGAAATAGAGCAAATGTAATATTATTAACGTAACAGAAACTCTTATTGGATGCACATCGGAAAAATTCATTCATTGTAGAAAAAAAAAGGTAGCTCCTAATCTTATTTAAGTAATAAATTAGAAACACAAAGAATTTCATATATATGAGATTAATATTTATTCTCATTGAAATAAAAAAAATCAAAGTCTTTTTAAGAAGTTTGTGTTGAACATCGGAAATACATTTAACTTCTTTGTGAAGTTAAATAACAAAATAAAAGATTAACGAGCCCAAGAAAGATAACAACACAAAAAAAATACAACTCTAGTATGATGTCACAATCGAGTAGATGATGAAGACACTACTCTAGAATTGTCCGTGAAAAAGATAAATGTGAGAAAGGATTGATTTTAGCTCAATAAAAAAATAAAACAGAAAGAATAAAAAATAATATTTTTTGAATATTTTATAGAATAGTTTAATTATTTTGAGAGAATTTAGGAATCTTTAGAAGGGAGTTTTATGAGCTTATTTTAGTATTTTTATATGCTTGTGCAGATGTTTTTATCATATGAAAGTATATTAGAGTTAGCATTAATCTTTAATTTATAATTTCTTATGAAGTCTATCAATGATTAGGAACAAACTTCATATCTTTAATTTATAATTTCTTATGAAGTCTATCAATGATTAGGAACAAACTTCATATTCTCTTTTGTATCATTTTAGTATACTTTTAACCAATCATTTTGACTTATTGGTTTTAAATATTCATCTTTCTTGTATAATATTATTTTAATATTTTTTACTTTTGCAACACTGTACTTTCACAAGCAAAGCTTGGTATCATGTTAGTAAAAATAATATAAAAATTTAAATTAACTTCAAATTATATTTTTATTTTCTATCAATTCAAATATCAACATGAAAATTTAAATTGGGTGTAACCCATTTAAACAAACATCAAAGAAAATAAATAATCACAATATTAAAGTTTAGAGATAAAAGTGATCATAAGCTATTAAAGTGGAACTGATGAACAAATTTTAGTTAGAAAATAATCTAAAAATACTTAATCATGGTATTTAACTACGTGCATTACACGTGTATAAAACCTAGTGTGTGTGTGTGTGTGTGTATATATATATATAATAATATATATATATATACTATAATATATATATATATATATATATATATATATATATATATACTATATATATATATATATATATATCTTATGGATGTAGAGAAGAGCTAGCAGCTCTTCTCCCCCGTGAGCTGCCAGGTATATGAAATGTGAGCCCCACACCAATGTGACTAGTAGGGGCACATGTCATGGACCTGTCAGCTCATGGAGGAGAAAAACTGCCAGCTCTTCTCCATATATATATATATATAAATATATAATATATATATATATATAATAAATATATATATATATATATATATATATATATATATATATATATATATTATATATAATATATAATATTATATATATATATATATATATATATATATGAAATGTGAGCCCCCACACCAATGTGACTAGTAGGCCACATGTCATGGCACTGTCAGCTCATGGGGGAGAGAAAAACTGCGCAGTCTCTCTCATATATATATATAAATATATATAATATATATATATATATATTATTATATATATATTATTATATATATATATATATAGATATATATATTTATACTTTATAAGTAATATAAAGTTAAACAGTTATATACTTATAAGTGTATACTTAAATATAGACATATATACCATATACATATATAAGTATTATAATGCTTTAATTATTGAATAATAATCTCCATTCATTAGCAGACAAATGTCCCATATTAACTGCCTAATTAAATCAGTTCACCACTTCGAAATAACCAAAAAATCCCTAAGCCCGGACGACTCGAAGGGACGACATCTCGCATAGCTGGCTCAAAAGGTAGTATGCATCGACCTTCTCGCTAGATCAACTCCACAAACGACCTACATGACCACCTATCGGCTGATATCTCATGAAGCCAACTTGAAAAACGGTACTTCTCGGCCCTCTACCCGACGAGTAGAAAGGCGACGACATACCCCGGGTCCTCCCTGCTGACAGCTGGTCGCCATAACACTAAATGCATAGTTAAAATCATCATTTCTCCATTCTCGAAGATCTTTATAACACATCAGACCTGTTGGGTCCTCTTGTTTTGATAATGATTTTATAAACAATTTATAACTAATATTGTTTTAAATATTTTGTTTTGTGTTGTTTAGTATATACAGGAAATCAAGCTAAACAAGATATATTGAAGCTATGCGTATCAAGTCAATCAATCTAAGTCCAAGCTTCAGAAGATTCTTTTCTATTATACTTAGTATAGGATTATATAATGTGTGTTAATTCTATAAGCTCAAATATACACACACATTACATTTGTGAATTTTCATGAAAATAAGTGTTTTATGCAAAATACATTCAAATATGTTTTGGACTGTACAAACTATGTTAACATCTTTTATTATGTTCATAAAAAGATTACACAAGTTTTCAGAACTTGATTTGAGCTAAAATGGCAAAAACAACATATTTGAAAAACATGTATTTTAGCACTTTTGAATATTTCTGAGTTTTCACAAATGGTAAGAGCAATTTGAAAAATTCCTTTTCCAACATGTTCATATTCATTGACTATAAACTTTTCCTAAAGTTTTATATTTTTTTGGAATTTATTTACTATTTTTAATAAAGCCTCAAAACTCATATTCAAAAAACGTTTCAGGCTGATAACCTGTTATCAGTCGACTGATCAGTCGATTGAAGAATATGCATGTAATCTTCAAAAGTTTTTGTTCTATTTTGATCGACTGACCAGTCGACTGATGATCCATCAGTCGACTGATAAAGACGGTCAGTCGACTGATGAGCTGTCTGATGCCTACATCGGTCAGCTCATCAGTCGACTGATAAGCCATAACAACTATTTTTCCATCTTAGAGTATTTTAACATTTTTGCTGGTTAGACGATTAGACCTTAAATCAAAGAACACCAAGCTCTGATACCAATTGTTAGACCCTAGAGGGGGGGGGGGTGGTGATTAGGGTCTTATGCTAATCTAATCTAATTTTATACCAATTAAAACTAATTAACAAGTTATCCTAACAAGTATAAAATACAACAATATATGTGAGCTAGGATAAGTGATATACACAAGGGTAAATAAAATAAACAAGATAGTGGATGATATAAATAATGAGCAATGTACAATGACTATAAGAAATATAAACATAAGAGAAGTGCGTCAAAGCAAACTCAAACACACAATATGATCACGAAGTTCGGACCTTCCGTCCTATGTCTCCGCTCCCCACTCCCGGGAAGAAATCTACTATCATAACCGGGTTTTCTATGCTTACCCGAACAACGTTTACACATCACACTCGGTTTTCTAGCTAACCGAAAACTTTACAATCACCACTCTTGCAATCCCACTCTACACCCTCTTAAGTGTTGGACCTAGACGTGTCTCTCTCAAGTGCTCGGATATAACCTCTCCCTAGGTTCGTCAACCGACGCCACTCCTCTTGGGACGATCCCCGACTTACACCACATACTTCTCTCGGTGTACAAGTGTATTACAAAGTGAATCTCACAATAAGCACAATACAACAAATGATTGTTCTCTAATATGGATGAGAATACAATGTAAGCTCACACTCAATTGTTACAACTCTCACCAACCCAAATATACTATGTATGAAAACACGAAAAGCTCAAGTGGGTGTGTGTAAACAATGAGTGAAATAAAATCTAACTCAAATAGCAAACTAGCAATAATAAGAATATAAAAATCAATGATAAAATTGCTAGAAAAAAGAGTTAGAAAAACTTCTCTATAAACACAAAGGAGAGGATGAAGAAGACTGAGGATGAATCCCTCGATTTGCAATGTAAGCTCCCTCCTTTGTAAATAAAAAATCCCAAACTTAAAACAAACTAAACAAGCTTAAACTCTTATTAAACATTATTTTAAAAACTTCTTTGATACTTGAAAGATGAGAGCAAGGGGGGTATTTATAGCCTCCCAAAACCTCAGCCAAAAACCCCAAAAGAAAAGACCAAAAAGCCCAAGAATAAAAAATCTGATTCTGTACCAAAATGACCGTTGGGCGATCGGCGGTCGACCGTGAAAATCTCGCGAGCTACTTTCGAGCCTGAGGAAAAATCCAGAAACTTTTACAGTCGACCGTGGGATTTTTCAGACTGACGGTCGACCGTCATGGTCAACCACGAAAGTCTCTGCTGGCTACTAAGGGGAAGACCGTGGCGGTCGACCGCAAACAGATATAAGAAATAACAGGTTTAGAAGCAGTTTGATGATTTTGAAATACTGTTTAAAAATATCAAATAAATTCAAAAAAATGTAAAACTTTGGGAAATGATTGTAGACATGATAATAAACATACTACAAAAACTGGTTTTCAAAAAGGACCTTACAAATAAAAAATATCATTATTTTATAAAATATTCCAAAACATAAAAATGTGAACATATGAGTTTTGATATTTTAGCTTAACCATGTTTTAAAACAATACAAAATGATTTTATAGACTTGAAGAAAGATGTAAACTATTATTATGAAGTCTATAAATAATGAATATAGTATTTTATCAAAATACACATATAATGCACAAAAAAAAGATTTTATTGAACTAAATAAAATTGATATTGATGAAATCATATATATGCATATAAGTATGAAACAAAAATATGTTTTCTAATTATATTCAATTGTTTCATATTAAAACTTAAAAACTATCAAACCAAAACATATATGTATATATATAACTATATATATACAAAACCAAAACGTGTATGTGTGTATATGATTGAGCTTAAAGTACTAATACACATAATATAAACCTAAAACTAAATTTATCCAAGCTTGATTGATCTTCGATGAAGCACTATCTTGGTATACTTGCGGATGAAGCTTGAACTTGAATCTTTAACTTGAATTGTATAGGCTTCACTCCATAATTCCGCCAACCTCCATTGGATATGATCGTGAATGCTCGATTCCATCCATCCTCTAATATATTGTTTGCCTAGAATAAATATAAGACGCAAACACTAGACAAACAATATTAGATGTAACTTGTTTGTAAATCATTATCAAAACAAGAAGGCCAACAGGTTTTAAAAAAGAGTTTAAAGTGTTTTAAAGTTTATTTAAGTTTCTAAGTTTGAGTTTACAAAGAGGAAGCTTGTATTTTCAGTTGAGGAATTCATCCTCAATCTTCTTCATCCTCTATTGTGTTTATAGAGAAGTTTTTCTAACTCTTTTCTCTAGTAATTTTTTTATTGATTTTTATATTCTTATTATTGCTAGTTTGCTAATTGAATTAGATTTTATTTATACTCATTTTATCACACACACCCTATTTGAGCTTGTAGCATTTCATACATCATATATTGGGTTGTGGGATTGTGATTTGTGAGATTGAGCTTACAATGAGTTCTCATTCATATTAGAGAACATTTTATTGTACTTGAGATTCATTGTGAGTTGCACATTGTATTATATTTAGACACTGAGAGAAGTGGTTGGTGAGAGACGGGGTCTGTTCCAAGAGGAGTGGAGTCGGTAGTAAAGCCTAGTGAGAGGTGGTAATTTCGAACGCTTGAGAAATGTGACACGGTCTAGGCCAACACTTAGAGGGTGTGAAGTGTATTAGCAATTGTGTAAGGTGTAAAGTTTTCGGTGAACTAGAAAACCAAATTGTGGGGTGTAAACTTTATTTGGGTGAGCGTAGAAAACCCGGTTGTGATAGTGAATTTCTCCCCGGGAGTGGGGAGCGGAGACGTAGGACGGATGGTCCGAACTCCGCATTCATCTTTGTGTGTTAGAGTTTGCATTGGCGTATCATTTGTGTCTATTGCTTAGTCTATTTTATTCTCCATTG
The DNA here is from genome assembly GCF_001876935.1 of Asparagus officinalis. NCBI lineage: Eukaryota > Viridiplantae > Streptophyta > Magnoliopsida > Asparagales > Asparagaceae > Asparagus > Asparagus officinalis. Next base: position 59,687,581 of record NC_033803.1, on the reverse strand, counting down.
ATCATTGTTTTTATTGTCCTATCACATTTGTTTTTGCTTATCCTTGCATATATCTCATTGTGTATCTTATTGTTAGGATATTGCACTTTGTTTATATTACTCATTCTTGCTCATATTACATCGTATATCTATCTAGCAAGAATAATTCATTTATAAGTTTTAAATCGGTATTAATATCTAATAAGATTAGTAATAACCCTATTCACCCCCCTCTAGGGTATTTTCAAGACCATGTCGGGATCACGTGCCTCCTATCACTTCACATTAAATGCCAAAGTGACTCTCACCACTAAGCAGCCGACACCTGTAAAGCTAGTATTGACTCAGTCGCCAGCCCATACTCGGTCAAAGTTCCCAAACCACCCCTCTTTTATTACTATAAATGGAGGACTATTCTCAACACAAAGGTAAGCAATTCCTGCTTCAAAAGCTCAAGAACTTCTACAATTTATTCAAGAACTTCTACAATTTATTTTCTTCTCCACATAAGCAATTATTGGCTTGATCATTGGAGGAACAACCGGAGAACCCAACCACTAGTAAAAATTAGATTATTGTAGACGGATTATCCTAGACGAAAAAATTTCCGTCTAGGATACTAAACACAACGATGAAAAATTTCCGTCTGTGTTATTCCATCTGGAATAATTTATTCTAGATGGAAATTTCCGTCTAGAGAGTATTCTAGACGAAAATTTTCGTCTAGAATAACTTCTGTACCTTTCTTTTATGGTTTAATTTCAAAAGAACGTGGGTCCCACTATTCCAGACGGAAATTTCCATCTAGGAAGTGTTATAGACGGAATTATCCGTCCAGAATAGTGAGACCCATGTAAAGAAAATTGAACTTGGTTTGGTCTGGCCCTTTTGAAAAATCATTACGAAAATTTCAGACTCCCCCTTCTCTTCGATCCTATCCGAGAAACCCTTCGATCCCAGCCCTTCGAACCCCCTCGCTGCCCCTTCGATCTCAGCCCTTCGAACCTCATCGCCGTCGAGAAACCCCGCTGCCGTCGAGAAACCCTGAACCAAGTTCTGACTCAACGTACGCACGCAGGTAACCTCTGTCTCTCCCCTCTTCCCTTCTCCTCTCTCGTCGAAACCCTAGATCTGAGCTAGGGTTTCGGTCGACCCCTTTCTCCTCTCTCTCCCCGTGTACAACGAAACCCTAGATCTGAGCTAGGCTTTTCTCTTTTGTAGCTTGTTTCCTCCTCTATTTTGGTTGCTCTCCTCAAGCTTCTGCCATTTCTGATTGGGATTCAAGGTATGGCTTCGAAAATTGCTGTTTTTAAATTTTTAAAATTTTTTGTATATTAATCTCTCAAGTAGTCTTTTGACAATTCCATATTAGTTTTGGAGTTGCTCCGAAGTCCTTCAAATCCTAGGAGGTCTTGCATACTGGTCCCTCAATGGACAAAGTATCCCCCCTCCCTTAGCATACGTTTCCAAAAGCCCTACTAAACATCTCAGCTGAGGTATTTTGGTTAATTGAGGGGACCGGATTGCAAGACCGGTTATGATTTGGTAGGCGTATGAGCAATTTCGAAGATTTTGAGAACTGGAATGAGTGAATATTTAAGGTACTAATCTTGATTTTTGATTAATAACAACGATAATAAGGGTTTTTTTGGTTATTTATCAAGAAAATAATAAGGGCTTTTTTTATATTAGTCCCTAGCAAGTTTCATATTGAAATTAGGCCCTCTGATTGAAGGGATTAATTTCAGAATATTAAGAATTAGACCACCTAATAACAATTTGAATGATTTGAGAGGCTAATTACAGAACACAAAAGACTTGAGGGGCTAATATCTAGAGAGAAAAAAAAATAATGACAATCAAAGAACGAAATATCACAATATATGAGATTTGTTTTCTGCTTACTCTTGTGCTGGACATATTTTTGTGATGTGAAACTACAAATTGATATGAGACAGATTTAGAACCTTGTTTACTCCAACCAGAGACGTCAATAAAGCAAAACTTATGTTACTGGCCGCCGATGGCTTGTGTGCCGACCGTTTTGGATGTTTGTGGTCTTGCTAACAACAATATTTTCAATTTAGTGTGAATTATGGAAGAAAATGTTTTCAAAAGAATAGAGTGATATATAACACAATATTATATAATAATGTGTTATATATCCAATTTAGGTGAAAAAATATAACGTTATCTTTAGACTCCCGTCCAATAATTACATCCAATTCTTTGAGGTTATAATATAAGATAAACGACTCAAATTTTTGGGAAGGAGATAAAGTTTTCTACTAAAAAATGATCGTTCATTTTATATTATACTAGGAAAGATTTGGTATATAAAGTTGTAATTATTGGATCTGTCCTTCTCGGACGAGTTAGGAATATAGTAGTGCATACATCCAACTTTGTATACTTTGTATCTTTTCATTTCTTAAAAATTTCGGCAACTCGTACCTGTTGTTCTTCATGTACAATAAGTGTATGTTCTGCGTTTTGGTATATTATCAATACGCATAATAACATCCGCACAGTGTACAGGGAGAACAACTGGTAGGTGTTGCCGAAATTTTCAAGAAATGAAAATATACAAAGTATATGAAGTTGGATGTAAGCACTACTATATTTTTAATAGGATAGAAGCCTTCCTATGACAGCCGTTAGACGGTGCTAATTAGTTGAAGCTACCTTAATAAGTTTCAAACATAACTCAATGAGCCTAACTTAAATGCTGCAACATATGTTTAAGAATAGTATAAAATATATGGGTATACTATCTATTCTCAAATAGAGTTTCTAATTAGATATTACCTACAGATGAGGAAAATTCCTGACAAGTCATGGATAGATATCCCTAGGATTGAACAGTTTCGCGATCGACGTTATAGTGATGGATGTGAAGCCTTCATGAAGTATGCCGAAATGAACCCAAATAATTTAAGTAGCGGTCCAATGTACTGCCCCTGTTATATGTGTAAGAATATGAAGCTGAAAAATAGAGATGAAATACGAAGTCACTTAGCAAACTCTGGGTTTTACGATGAATATAAATATTGGTCCTACCACGGGGAAGGCCGTACTGAAATTGAAGTACCAGATGTGCATGTTAATGCCAGTCATACTCTTGATATAGATGATACAGAAAATTTACAAACTGAAGGTGGACCTAGCCATACCGAATACGATATTAACAATGATAGTGAAGATGATATCGTAGATGATGTCCAAGATGCAACTGAGATTCAAGATGTTGATGACCCAGAAGGCTTTGGAGATGCTCATATTCCTAAGGACTTGGATCGTATAATGAAACTACTAGAGGATAGTGAAGAGAATCTGTATGAGGGTTGCACCGAGTACTCCATATTTTCATTTATGTTGGAGCTCTTGCATATTAAGAACCTCAGTGGAATGGCAAATACTTATTTCGAAATGCTTCTTGATTTGTTGCGGAAGGTAGTTCCAGGAGGAGAGCGTAGCATTCCTAAAACAACTTATGCGGCTAAGCAAATTGTTTCCGATTTGGGACTTGATTACAATAAGATTGATGCGTGTCCCAATGATTGTATTCTCTACTATATGTTTCCGATTTGGGACTTGATTACAATAAGATTGATGCGTGTCCCAATGATTGTATTCTCTACTATAAGTATAATAAAGAACTTCAGGAATGTCCAACATGTGGAGTATCTCGATGGAAACAACACACCCGCTCTTCAACAAGGCGGGCAACAGAGTCAGTGTACATGCAGAGCAAGATTCCAGCTAAGGTGCTTCACCATTTTCCATTAGTTTCTAGATTGCAACGTCTGTATATGAACAAAGACACCGCTAAGAGCATGAGGTGGCACAAAGAGGGTCGTATAGAAGATGGTAAGTTGATACATCCAGATGATGCAGAGGCTTGGAAGCATATTGATAAGACTTTTCCCAATTTCGCTCATGAATGCAAAAATGTCAGACTTGGGCTTGCTAGCGACGGATTCAATCCGTTCGGGGTTATGAGTTCAGGTTGGTCTACATGGCCAGTTGTCTTAATGCCATATAATTTACCCCCACTGCTTTGTATGAAACAACCGTATATGATACTCTCATTACTGATACCAGGTAAGCATGCACCAGGTAATGATATTGATGTCTACTTAGAGCCCTTAATTGATGAGCTAAAACAGTTATGGTCGGAATGTATGTTGATATATGATGCACATGCAAAAGAGTCGTTTAGACTTCGTGCTATCCTAATGTGGACAATTAATGATTTTACAGCTTATGCTAATCTTTCTGCTTGGTCTACAAAAGGCAAGTTTGCTTGTCCAGTATGTGACCCAGAATTTGAAGGCCTTCACTTACCATATAGTCGAAAATGTTGTTATTGGTTCAACAAGAGATGGTTGCCCTCGGGCCACAAATATAGAAAATTGAGCAATAAGTTTGACGGCACTGTTGAGACTAGGAATAAACCACGTCAAATGACCGGTGCTAATATTTTAAAGTTGCTTGAGCATCTTCCAAAAATAAGATTTGGTAAGAACCGATATTCTAAGTACGACTCACTCAAAGTTAGAGGCTCCGGGAAAAAGAAAAAGACACTGAAGAGGAAGAGAGCAATCCAACGGGCATATGTTGATAATGGAGTCGATAAATTACCAAAGGGATGGAGTAAATTCAGTATCTTCTTCCAGCTACCATATTGGCAAAAGCTTAAAATCAGGCATAACTTGGATGTCATGCATATTGAGAAAAATGTTTGTGACAATATAGTTTCAACTCTCCTTCAAGATCCTAATAAGTCAAAGGATGACCTAAGGGCTCGTCAAGACTTAGCTGCATTGAATATACGAGAAGAGTTGCAAGAACAATATGTTGGTCTTAAGAAAAAACATAAGCCTTCCTCTCGTGTTACGATGTCGACAGAGTAGATGCAGAGATTTTGTGAGGTCCTCAAATCAGTAAAGTCACCAGATGGGTATTCAGCTAATATATCAAATAATGTTCAGGTGCAGAAGAGGAAACTCTTAGGCCTAAAGACATACGATTATCACGTTCTTCTACATCAATTGCTCCCAGTTGCATTACGTAATAATATGGAGAAAGATGCATCGAAAATTATTATGGAGTATTGTGGGTTCTTCAGAAAATTGTGCTCCAAAGTTATAGATGTGAATGAATTTAAAAAGCTTGAAACGGAAATATCATTAGTTTTATGCAACCTGGAATTGATATTTTCTCCTTCCTTTTTCACAATCATGGTCCATGTTACTCAACATCTAGCAAGAGAGGCAATAGTTGCGGGTCTTGTATCGTACCGTTGGATGTACCCAATTGAGAGGTTAGGAACTTCACTATGGGTATTAATTTCATATGTAATGTATACATCTTTAATTTGTCCTATCCCTTGATTTGTAGTTCATAAAGTTTGAGTTATTGTAGATATTTGGGATTTATGAAGCACCTAGTTCGCAATCGAGCTCGTCCAGAGGGTTTTATGGCTAAAGGGTACGTGACCAACGAATGTCATACGTTTGCATCACGTTACATGCGCAATCGTGTAACAGCTGATCAAACCCCAACTAAGGAGAAGAAACTCGTAAAATATCAAAGATCTGACTTGGAGCAGGTTCATGCATATGTATTGAATAATCTTGACATTTTCAACGATTATCGAAGGTAATATATATTAATATAGCAATGTTGACCTTGGATGAATTATTTACTTTCATTATACAAATACAACCATATTGGTGTATTAATAGGCGACATCTGGAGAAGCTTAACACTAAAATATCAGGCATGAATGCAGCACATACTATTAAAAAAAACACATCAAAGATTTTCCCGATTGGTTCAGAACCGATGTAAGTAGCGTAGCACTATTATTGTCGATTGGTTCAGAACCGATGTAAGTAGCGTAGCACTATTATTGTATTTTTCAATTTAAATTTTTTAAGCAGACAAAGATAATTTTTTCAATTTAAATTTTTTAAGCAGACAAAGATAATTTTTGTTCGATTGATGTTCGGTTTAGGTTGAGAAAGATGTTCTCGCTGGTGTCGTACTATCTGAAGATATTTTAGTTCACGTACAATGTCCTTACTATGAAGTAAGATGATATATTGAACACACCATTAATGGATATAAGTTTAAAACAGTGGCGACCGATGATAAAAGGGTAACACAAAATAGTGGGGTCATGAGTTGTTTTGCTCAGGAATGTTTTTCAAGCATAAGAGATCAGAACCCAGTTGAAGCTGACATATTATATTACGGCCAGTTGGAAGATATTGTAGAGGTAATTTACGGATATGGCAAACAAATTCAGCGTAAATATACAATGTTTAAGGTTCGATGGAGTCCTGCCAAACCGCGTAGGGATCACTATGGGTTTACAGTTGTAAATCTCGACAAAGAGATTTATCTAGATGAGAAGTTCATATTCGCAGAACAGGCGGACCGGTGCTTCTATGTGAAAGACCCGAATGTTGCACACGATTAGGTCGTGTTGTATAAGGAGCCAAGATCTATTGTCCTCCCTAATAATAACGATGATAGTGATGAGGACAATGAACCAATTGGGTCGTCTGATGAAATTTGGCAAAACTTCTCTTACCCTCAGAACGTCATGCTTGATATGACAGACGCAGAGATTCAGGCTGACATCCCAATTTTAGTCAGAGATAGAGGACCCGATTCAGATGTGCATACAAGGTCAAGAATTAGTAGGCGAAAACAGACAACATTGAATATCGCCAGAACAATACTAGATTCACCTCGTTCAATACAAAAATAGCAACCCGCGGAAGGTATACATCTTTAATAAGTCAATTCAGTAATCGCATTGTGTTATGTAAATATTTAATTGCAAGATAATATTTAATTGCATGTACATATTTCTTGTTTTGCATCTCCTAATTCATATTGTACAGATGAAGAATACAAGGTTATTTGATCAATCGCGTGATCGGTCAAGGTCTACCAGTCTAGGCTCAGAGCATCTTCATGAGGCACACCGTGCATCACCTACTGATATAGGTTTGAATTATCAATTATCTCTGGACAACTCAAAGTAATATGTTTAACTCATAATTTGTGCTCATTAAGTATTTTTTATATGTGTAGATGATGTTGAATTATCGGGTCGTCGGCGGGACACAACTCTAGCTTTATCGCCTCATATAGGTATTTATATTGATAATTCAATCATATTTAAAGTATAACTCTAGCATTTTTAGATCTATTGTCTATTAGTGAACACTTTTTAGTTTGCATAGATAATATTCCAGGCACAAATTACTCTTCACCCGGACTCAGTGATACACATGCATCCCCCACTACAGGTTATTGACTATCTTATTGACTATCTTATTTACTGATACTTCAAAGTGTATGTTTACATACTATCTTATTTACTGATACTTCAAAGTGTATGTTTACATCTCTTTTTTAAGTGATACTTCAAAGTCAGCGTATTGACTATCTTATTTATTGATGTTCAGAGGGTACTTGGACACCTTCACTTTCGCAGCCAGCAGCGGGGTCCGATTTACGTGCCTGGACTCCGGATGTTAGTCATCTACCATTGCCTCCAGAATCGATCATATCAAAAACTAATGCCATGAAGAATCATCCGCAAGCACAGAAAAGGCTAGCTGAACTGAGGGATATGATGAAAGTGAGAAAGGAAGTTGCAATTGCTGCAATGAATAGAGAAGTGGAGAGAGGTAAATTAGTAAATTTGTTAATTCCCGGCTGCATTTTTTCACCTAACCAGTGGGTATTAAACATGTTGACAATGTAGGGGCGAAGCGAGATGCGGCTGGTCAGATTGGACGGGGTGCTAGCAAGCCCGATTCAAAACAAGCACCAAGCGGATTTCTGGGTATTCTTCAGTGGTCCGATAATTTGCTAATCGGGCCTTGGTTGAAAAAATTGAACAACTACATCGGTGTTTTAGTACGGAGAGCAACTATAGTGAACCCGTACTTCAAATTCAAGGAGCTTCCATGGAAAGCATACGAAGATATATGGAGAGAACTGATGGTATATGTTCATTAGTTCAGTATTTTTTAATACTTGAGTACTATAAAATTGTATATTTTAGGAATCATAATACATAAGAATACATAAGAATACATATGTTTTAGAACTGATGGTATATGTTTATCTAGTTTAGTGCATTAAACTAGATATTCTTGATTAATGCTTCAAAAATACATAAGAATACATAAGAAGATGAATTTTATATGTTCATACAATGAGTTCCTTATATTTGTGCTCTCTAGTTATACTCATGTAGTGAAACAGTCCCACTTTGAAGCATTACAAAAAAAGGGTAGAAGATAAAAAACAGTCACACTTTAAAATTTGGAGTTTTTCAAAGATTAAAAATGCTAACAAATGTCTACTTATGAAACCTTACATAATTCAGTAGACCCTCTTCACATATATGAGATTTGCATTTAATTGTATTATGTTGCTTTTCACTTCTCTTGACTTTCACTCTAGTCTCTAAACATCCTACACTTCTTAATAACTAAATTCAAACATGTCAATACTATGTGTATATTCCCTTATTCAAATAGTGTGTTGCTTATGTGACTTTTGTAAATATGATTTTGCATTTTTAAGCTGCCTCATAATTGTAGAATTACTATTGTCTTGAGGATTACCTTGGAGCGTGGCACTATGTTTTCAATATAAAGGTTGAGGCCGTGCTCAAACAGTGGCGACATGAGCTGAAGATATCAACATATGATAAATATACACAAGATTGGCAGAGATATTTGAATGTCGATGAGAGGGTTGACCTCAATCATTTCACGACGCTTCTTTTCTATTGGGATACCGAGTCAGCACAAGTATTGATCATTTTCATATTGATATGCAGTAAAGTTTGTAGATACATTTCTTCTTTAGTAACATATATTGTTTTGTAGAATAAATCTAAGAAGGGCTCGACGAACCGTCTTAGCAAGCGCAAGCTTGACCACCACTTGGGATCGATGTCCTTTGCCAATCTTGAGTACCGTTATTGTCGAGACACGGTATAATATTTAAATATTGTATTCACATGCTACAATTATCAATATGGCCAAACAATTTTAATTTATTATAATTTGTAGGGGAAGCCGATAATGCCGATCAATTTGAAGGCAAAGTTAGCTTACGACACCTTTCGCTCGACATATAAAGATGATGTCAAGATTAAAGAAAACATGGTGTTGGTGGTAAAAATTTTAAAAATAAATCATTATATCTTATGTAATATGTTCATGTTCAATTCATTTTTGCCAATCAAATATATGTCTCTTCCTTATGTGATTTAGGATACTATTGATGCCGTGTCAAAGGATGCAGCACTACGTGCTACCCAAGAAGCTGTTGATGACCCTCATGTATTGTCTAGAGAGGAAAATGATGCCATCGCTATGAATGTGATGGGGTATAATAACCGGGGCAGATTTTCATTGATGGGGGTTGGAGCTTCACGGTGTACATCCAAAAAATCCTCCACAGCGTCCTCAGCATTCTCGACTGTGACAGGATCATCTACAAGAAGTTTTGCCATTGCTACAATTCTATGCGTCACTTGTTATTTGTGCAGTAAGATTGACCATACACTACTCATGCAGCTAACGAAAGCTATGGTTTCAGATTTGCCACCATCCCCCACTAGCGATGATATTTTCACACACATCGTATTGTGCTTGTCCGACAAGATTCCGGGTGAATTATTTGGAGAAGTCATGGACAATGTAGATTTTAACATTGGCACACATGTATATTAATAATACATGTCTTCTATTGCTAAATTTCATACTCTAAATGTAAATCACCATATTTTCAGACTGGACTTACTGGAGGAAGCAGTAGCGACGTGCAGAGGAGGGATATCGACGATGACGATGACCCGTGATTCTATGTGGTAAGTTTGTTAATTGTATGTAAATTACTCCATGAATGCAATTCTTTTAATATGAGACATAAATAAGCTCTGTCTCTATAAGCCGGAACCGGAACCACCACTAGAACAATCACTAGAATAAGAAATGTACCTATTTATTGATATTTATTTTTGTTCACACTTTCATGGGAGCACAAGAAACTACAAATGTTGCTTAGAGTAGTGTTTTTTTTCATTGAAGGGTTTTATCATGGAAGTCAAAAGTTTGGTATAGGATGATTACCTCTTGAAGAGGGTTTTATCTTCTCTAGCTCTTATGGGAATCACAGTCGCAAGTGTTTTGTGTATGATACAGAACCAACAGTTTTGAACTAGCACCAGTAAAATCTATATGAGAAAATTGCAGGTTACTACTTTACTTTCATTCTGAATAGCCTGTTAAGTTGCATTTTTTAAACTTTCTTTTTAACAAACCAAAACATTGAATATTCCGGTTACAATCAGATATGAAAGAAGTAGTTAGTTGATTAGGACATTATCATAAACAATGATTTTAATATATGCATTAAATGCTTACAGTGGAATGGAGAACAATATTTTGGATTTCCAGACAAATTAGGCAAGCATGTATCCACAAGGAGAAGTGAAATTATATGAATTTTATAAACTAGTATATCTAAGAACAAGTTACTAGATTTTTTTACTACTCCAAAATTTTCATGCATGGACTATGTTTGGGGATCCACATAATAAACTACATGTGATGATTTACTTATCTCTTTGTCGAATTCATTGTACACAGGTGTTTGTTGAATTCATTGTACATATGTGATGATCCACATAATTATTATGATTGTGCATTATTATTTGATCACAGATGTGGATGTTATCGATGAGTAGATGGGAGAATGGATAAGACAATTTATATGTAAGAGAGAGTAATATGTATGAATAATTTGTTGGAATTGCTGTATTTTAATTTTGAAGGGGTATGTGTGTATGAGAAGACATGATACATATATATGTTATTTATATTGAGACATTGTATGTTATTGATTTGAGACAATGTATGTTATTGGGACATATGTCAACAATTGTTGATTTGAGACATTGTATATATGTTGACGATATGAGATATTTTATGTTATTGTGACTGGTATATTCAATTTTGAGATATTTTATGGGACTGGTATATTCAATTTCGATTGTTGGTTGTTAATTTATTAGGATTTTGGTTTGTTGTTTTGTAAGCTGTATAAATATTTGATTGGATTTACAGGTTTATGCAATTGCAATATTAAAAACTGAATATATACCATGGCAATTCATAGCAAAAATAAAAACTTGAATCAAAACATCCCAGACGGTTTTTTCCGTCTGGAAAGACAAATCGTCTGGGATACTAAGAACACCCCAGACGGAAAAAACCGTCTGCGATGTATTGCAGACGAAAAGTATCCCAGACGAAATTCCGTCTGGGATACTTTCCGTCTGCAATACATCGCAGACGGTTTTTTCCAGACGGAAATCCGTCGGGGATTTTCCGTCTGGGGAATATCCCAGACGGTTTTTTGCAGACGGTTTTTCCATCTGAAAAGCATACCAGACGGATTTATTTTTCGTCTAAGAAAATCCATCTAGGATGTTTCCTAGACGGATTTTTCGTCTGGATTGCTCTTTCCTAGACAGAAACTAACTAGACGGCTATTCCAGACGGAATTCCGTCTGGAATAGTTATTGTAGACGGTTTTTGAACTATTCTAGATGAAATATTCCGTCTGGAATGCCACCGTTTGTACCAGTGAACTTTGCCCTAGACATTTGGAGGAGTTAGAGGACTCCTGACAACCTAACCCCCCCCCCTCTTAATTAGCTGTTTGATTATTAACATAAATAGTTTAGTGCCTATTGTGGGACCTTCTTTATTCTCTGAGCAATCACATCTGGTTCTGAGTATATGCTTGATCAATCTGCTCCTGGAGGATCACATTTGAGCTATGTCACTCAAGCCCAGCTTGAAGAGTCCACTTAACTGATCACCCAATCTTTCCAGCAGCAGTTCGCAGCCTTCACCAGCTAACTCCTTAATCGATTTTCTCTACCGCGGCCCATCTACTCTGCTGCTCCTCCACCCTCGGAAGGCCAACCTTCGATGACTCATCCTCCACCTGAACCTTAGCCTATAGTCCCTCCTCGAACCCCGTATGTTGCGACCAGGCAACGACAAGACCATGATGTGTACATGTTCCCCAACTCCACACCAGCTGACTCGCCTTGTGGAATCCCATCAATGTCACCTTCAATATGCAGAAGCAACTGACGAGAGCCCTATCCCTAGTCGTGATAAGGAGCATCCCGCTAAAGGAGCATCGTGAGGCCCTCGGCATCATCATGCCACCCTAGGCCCCTCGACCACCAGCATCTGGCTATGATCGGACTTACTGACCCATCGCCAAAGCCATTGGGGGGGCACTCTCCTCACTGATGACATCATGAATACCCCCTACGAGAAATTCAAGATGCCTCATGTCGACAAATACAAGGGGTAGGGAGATCCTGTGGAGCACGTCCAAAACTACTATGACATTATGAGTATGCTGTAGGTATCTGAGACCATCATTTATCTATGCTTTCCCATCACCTTGTCAGGAAGCACCAAGATCTGGTGGAACGCTCTAGAGAAGAAATCCATCGACAATTTTGAGCAGCTTAGCCAGAAGTTTGTACACTACTTCTTGGCCAACACCAAGCAAAAGTTACCTCCTCATGTATTAATCCAGATGAGACAGGAGCATGGGAAGAGCCTAAGGGCCTATTTCAAGAGGTTCCAGGTGAAGATACTGAAGGTTAACAACCTTAGGAGTTTGGTCGCCATGTCCTCCCTTGTGGCCGGCTTGCTGAGCAATGAGCTGGCCGACTCACTTGCCAAGAAGCCGGTCACCAGGTATGAACAGTTAATGACCAAAGCTCATGAGTACATGTATATAGAAGATGCCCTGAGCCTACAAGGCAACGACCAGGATGGTAGAAGCAATAGCGACAGTAACCCCAACACCTCCAATAACAGTGATGCCAGCCCCTACACCAGCACCACCAGTGGCAATGATAACCCTAATGGTGGAGTTAACACTAGTATTGGCTAGGGGCCACCCACTAAGGTAGGAGTCGGCAAGAGATCCTCTTAGATTTGACTCCCGCTCAAACCGACCTGACAGGAGGGATCGAACGAAGGAGCTAGTTCTGAGATCAGCCCTCACGGCTCTTAATACTTCTCTTGCAGAGGCCCTCTATATGGTCCAGAAGGAGGGACATCTCAACTCTACTCCCCCAAGATGAATTCGAACCCTCAAAATCAAGATACTCGACCAATATTGCTGATACCATTGAGACCATGGCCATCTCATCAATGATTGTTGGATCCTCCAAAGAGACATTGAGGATTTGATTCAGAGAGGATATCTGAAGAGGCTTGCCTCCCAAAGGGACAGAAGGGAAGTCACCCTAGAGGAGCAGATAGAAGGTCCCATTCCCGGCCTCCTCATCCCCAACCATAGTCTGATAGTCGACCCTCCGAACCCAGCCACATGGGGGTCATTAGCACTATCAGTGGTGGTCCTACAACTGGAGGATTGTCCAACAATACTCGGAAGAGATATGCTAAGCGAGCATTGTGAGTAGATATGTGCGACAAAAAACCCAAAATGGAAGAGCCCATTTCCTCCAGCGATGCAGCTTGAAAGGCGTTGAGACACCTCATGGTGATCCTATTATCATCACGGTCAGGATTGATGCCTTTCAGGTAAAGAGGATCATGGTCGATACAGGGAGTTCAGTTGACGTTTTGTATATGGATGCCTTCAACAAGATGGGCATTGAAAAATCCTGACTGGAGACTTGCCGGGGCCCTCTCATTGGGTTCACAAGGCATTCACTCCTACCGGAAGGAATGATAACACTCCCCCTAATGGTTGGTGAATACCCTCGGCAAGCCACAGTTCAAGCCACAATTCAGGTCTAGTTTCTAGTGATGGACCTCAAGTCAGCCCATAATGTCATCTTGTACAGGACCACCCTTCATCTCCTGCCGGCCATTCCCTCCATATACCATTAGATATTGCAATTCCTGATGCCCAAAGGAGTCAGCATTGCTAGGAGTAACCGGTGAGAAGCCAGATCCTGCTACCTACTCTCAACAAAGGGAAAAGGAGTGTAAGAGACCCTACCCATCGAAAAGACGTGCCTCTAAATGGAGAAGGCAAGGCACTGGAGCGAGAGAGAACAACACCCATCAAAGAGCTTTAGGAGATATAGATCGATCAAGAAGGAATGAAGAAAATCAAGATCGAATCCAACCTCACTGAGCCCCAGTGAGGAGATATGATGGCGTTCCTATTGGCAAATCTTGATATGTTCGTCTGAGGCCCAGAAGACATGTTGGGGATTCCCCCAGAAGTGACGAGCCATAAACTTGCAGTCGACTGACACGCCAAGCCTGTTCGACAAAAGAAGAGACATCTCGGTCCAGAAAGGCAGAAGGTAGCTACGGGTGAAGTCGACCAACTTATTCGAGTTGGTTTCATCCAAGAGGTTCAATACCCAGAGTGGCTATCCAATGTGGTGTTGGTAAAAAAAAGTCCTCAATAAGTAGATGATGTGTGGGGACTTCACCAACCTCAACAAAGCTTGTCCCAAGGGCAGCTATCCTCTCCCGAGGATCGATCAGCTAGTCGATGAGTGCGCGAGACATGAGCTACTCAGCTTCATGGACACTTTTTCTAGCTACAATCAGATCCTCATGAGGGAGCATGACCAAGAGAAGACCTCATTCATTATGGACCAAGGAACCTATTTTTATAAGGTGATGCCCCTCGGTCTCAAGAATGCAGACATCACATATCAGAGGCTGGTTAATAGAATTTTAAGCCCCAGACTAGCCGCAACATAGAAGCCTTTGTGGATGACATCTTGGTGAAGTCGAAACAAGCATCAACCTAGATATTTGATCTTGATGAGACCTTCTCTATCCTTCGATGCTACCGTATGAAGCTCAATCTAGCCAAGTGCGCTTTCGTGGTGCAGTCATGCAAATTCCTTAGGTTTATAATCACCCAGAGAGGCATTGAAATCAACCCAGATAAGATAGCCCCCATAGAATAGCTATCTGAACCACACATCATGAAGGACATTTAGAGACTGAATGGGAAGATAGTGGCGGTAGGCCGTTTCCTCTACAAGTCTGCTGAGAGGAACCTCCCATTTTTCAAGACCTTAAGAGGGACCAAGGAGCTGAAGGAAAGTAAGAGTTGGACGGATGAATGCATCACGACCTTCAGAGACCTCAAGGCTACTTGAGCACTAAGCCCCTGTTGAGCTAATCTGTAGAGGGGAGACCTTGTATCTATACTTGGCTGTCTTCCCCGAAGCTGTTAGCTCTGTTCTAGTTCGAAAAGAGGATAACACCTAGAAGGCAGTGTACTATGTTAGCCGAATCTTAAAGGCGGGTGAACTCAATTACTCCCTCATAGAGAAGGCTTCCTTCATCCTCATCACCATAGCCATGATGCTCCACCCATACTTCCAAGCGCACTCCATAATTGTGTGAACGAGTCTACCTTTAAAAAAGACACTCAGCATCCCCACCACTTCAGGAAGAATGGTCCCTTGGTCGGTTGAGCTCAGTGAGCATGATGTATAGTTTGAGCCAAGAACGACAATCAAAACCCAGGCCTTGGCCAACTTCCTCATTGAGTCGACTTCACCTGACAACGAACCAGCGCCGCCCTTGCCGTAAGCACAATAGGAGCCTTCAACATCCCTAACATCCAAGGTGTCGACCCCTTGGACACGCCGCCCCCTCGAACACGAGTCACCAGACTTCGTATCCTGGTGGTTGCTGAAGGTGGATGGGTCCTCTGGTGAAGCAAGCATTAGAGCAGGAGTAGTCATGTGCAGCCCTGATAGGTTGACGCATGAGCACTCCATCACTTTTGATTTCTTTGCCTCAAACAATGAGGCTAAATATGAAGCACTTATGGCAGGTCTTTGAGTCACCTTAGCAGTAAAGGACAAGCACATCTACATTTTGGCCGACTCCCAGCTTGTTATTCGTCAAGTGAACGGAGAGTACGCTATCAAAGATTCAAGGATGGTTCTATATTTGGAGGCGGCTAAAGAATTATTAGCCAATTTTACTGATTTCAGGATCGCTCAAGTCCCCCGCACCCTTAATGCTCGGGAGGATGCACTATCCAAACTCCGATCAACCAGCTTGGGAAGTAGTTTTGGTCTCATCTATACAGATACCCGCAAGCATCCTAGCATCACAAAGACCTTAGAGGCTGTCATGCAAACCGAGATGCCTATGGAGCCCTACTGGATGGATCCCATCATCTAGTATCTAACACAAGACACCCTACCAGAGAACCCCACTGAAGCTAGAAGTCTGCAAAGGAGAGCTCACCACTATCTTATGCTCGATAACCAGCTTTATCAAATTTCATACTCTAGCAGTGATATGGGGCCCTACCTACGACATCTTTGGCCATCAGAGGCCAGTTATGTCCTCAAGGAAATCCATGAGAGGACATGCGGGAATCATCCCAGGGACAAAACTCTTGCTCAAAAAAATATTCGTCAAGGGTACTATTGGCCCACCATATTGACCGAGTCTAAAGAGCTCATCTCCTTGTGCAAAAAATGCTAGTTCTTCTCGGCTATTTCGTGAGTGACAGCCACTGAACTCACCCCTATTTTGAACCTAATTCTATTTGCTCAATGAGGGTTGGATTTGTTGGACCCTCTCCCACTTGCCTCGAGGTAGCGAAAGTTCTTAATTGTTGCCATCGACTACTTCACCAAGTGGATCGAGGCCGAGCCCTTAGCCAAGATCAGAGAGAGTAATGTCACCAATTTTGTATGGAGGTCCATTGTCTGTCTATTAGGATGCCCCTTTCCTTTGTGACGGATAACGTCACTCAATTCAACAATGAAGGCTTCCAAAGTTTTTGCAAAGATTGGAACATTCATCTCAAATTCTCCTCAGTCGCACACCCCAAGTGCAATGGACTCGCGGAGGCCGCTAATAAATACATCCTACTGAAAGTACCCTAGAGGGGGGTGAATAGGGTAATTACTAATCTAATCCGATTTAGATGCCAAATTAAAACTTTATAAACTAATTAACCTAACAATTACGATTTACAATTATATATATGTAAGGATATATAATAAATAATAGGCGATATAAACTATGAGACAAAAGGCTATATGAAAATATACACAAAATAAGTGTGCCAATGCCAAACACAAATACAAGCATATGTTCACAGAGTTTGGTCGACCATCGACCTACGTCTCCACTCCTCATCCTTGAGGAGAATCTCCACTATCACAACACAAATAACTACTCCATCGGTTTTCAACACTCACTGATAACGTTTATAAATCTCACACGTTGTCAATCCTATAATACACTCTTCTATGTGTTGGCCTAACCCGTGTCACCTTCCTCAAGCGATTAGAATTACTACCTCTCCCTAGGCCTTTACTACCAAGCCACTCCTCTTGGAATTGACTCCGTCTCTCCCAACCACTCCTCTAAGTGTCCTTGTGTATTACAATGTGATTCAACAATAAGCTCAAGTAAAAATGATTTTTTCTCTAATACAAATTGAGAATGAAATTATAAGATCACTCTCAAAGATACAACCCCACAACTCGAATATACAATGTGTAAAATACTAAAGCTCAATAGGTTGTGTGTGCAATCAATGAATAAAATAAAATCAAACTCAATTTAATCTAGCTTATGTATATGAGAATAAAAATATAAATTAGCTAGATAAAAGAGTTAGAAAAACTTCTCTAAAAGACAAAGAGATGTAGAGATTGATATTTGAGATGGAACTCAAACTGAAATCTTGCAAGCCTTCTCGTTGTGAACCTCTTTTCACAAAAACAAACACACCAAAATTGTAAACAAATTGGTGAAAAACATCTCAAAACTTTTGTAAAAACTCTTAGAAAAGAAAACATGGATTGAGGACCTTTTATAGCCTCAAAAACAACCTTAAAAAAAACTAGTCGTTACTGTTCTCACCGTTGATCGGTCGACTGATGATTTGCATCGATCGACTGATCCGTCTGAAAACTGCATCTGTTCAGTCGATTGATGAACAATATCAGTCAAACTGATGAATAGTATCAGTCGACTGAAAACACTGTTCGCAGATATTGTTCACCTAAAAAGCTGAAAACTCATATGTTTTACAAAAACAATATGAAAACTCATATGTTTTAAAATATCATTTCCCATTTGTGAAAACTCATATGTTTTACAAAAACAATATGAAACCCGAAAAGCTAATTTTCTAAATTCAATTAAAAATAACAAATCAACTCCAAAAATAGTAAAACTTAGAGAAATATTTATATACATGAATATAAACATGTTAGAGAAGAAAATTTTTTAAATTGCATTTCCCAAGTATGAAAACTTATCATTTTGTAAACCGGTCAAAAATACGAACTTGTTAAAACTTGATTTTGATGAAATTATTTCATACAAGTTCTGAAATACTTTTAAATGTATTCACAAACTTTTGAAAAGATGTAAACCAATATTGTTAAGTCTATAATCCTCAAACACATAATACGAAATAATACGTGTGTGTAGCTTAAAGCATAAACACACAAAGTATAACTCCTAAACTAATATACCCAAATAGAAGATCTTTAATAAGCTCATCTTAGTTGCAGATGAAGTGATGATGAATATTGACTTGAAATGCGATGACTTCATTCTGATTTCCTTCCAACCTCCTATGGATATTATCGTGTAGGCACAATTCCATCCAACCTCCAAAAAGGATCTTTGTGTAGAATACCTAACAGGAAAATACGAACACTCGATAAAAAATGATGTTAGGAATTATTTATTAATCATCAAAACTAGATTAGATGGTAGACTTATAAATATGAGACCAAACACTTACAAGTTCTAAGGAAAAAAGTAGACAAGGCGGTTGGAAATTGGATTGAGGAATTGCCTAGTATCCTATGGTTCGCATGACTCATAAGAACTCTATAGAGGAGACCCCTTCATGTTAGTTTATGGGGCCAAGGTGGTCACCCCAGTTGAAGTTGCCAAGCTGACAATCTGACTGCAACAATTTTGATGAAGACTTGAACTCAGAAGAACTTCAAATTGAACTCGACCTCATTGATGAAGTCTGAGAAAGGGCACTCTAGCCTCAGGTCATCAATCAACAACACATTGTCTGGTATTACAATAGCAAGGTCCGACCCAGGAGATTCAATATCGACGATCTTATCCTTCGAAAAGCTGATTTTGACAAGGACACCAAATGTGGCAAATTAGCTTCCAACTGAGAAGGACCCTACATAGTCCTTGAGGAATTACGCCCAAGCACTTATGACTGAGAGGCCTTGACAGAAGGATCCTGCAGCATCCTTGGAATATTGAGCACCTCAAAAACTATTTTCAATAATTGTGTACGCCAATTTCATTTATTATTAACCCTTTTCGAATCTTAACTCCTATGTCGTATTCTCCCAGTGCCTAATCTTAGCAGGAACCTAGAGCCGAGTCTTTTCTTCTTCGACTCCTAAATACCTTGGCACCCTCATAAGTCTAAGGCATGTACACTAAGCCATTGGTGTCGCAAGCGAGTAAAACCAAGGCACTTTGTCGGCCCTAAAGCCCTTGGTACCTCTTTAGGGTAAAACCAAGGCGCTCCAGCCATTCGGTCTGCTTCGACTCCTAAAAACCTTAGTGCCCTCCTAAGTCCAAGGTATGCACACTAAGCTCTTGGTGTTGCAAACGAGTAAAACCAAGGCACTTCGTCAGCCCTAAAGCCATTGGTACCTCTTCAGGGTAAAACCAAGGCACTCTAGCCACTCGGTCAGCTTCGACTCCTAAAGACCTTGGCACCCTCCTAAGTCTAAGGCACATACACTAAGCCCTTGGTGCCGCAAGCGAGTAAAACCAAGGCACTTCATCGGACCTAAAGCCATTAGTACCTCTTTAGGGTAGAACCAAGGCACTCCAGCCACTCGGTCGGCTTTGACTCCTAAAGACCTTGGCACCCTCCTAAGTCCAAGGCACCTACATTAAGCCCTTGGTATCGCAAATGAGTAAAACCAAGATACTTCATCGGCCCTAAAGCCATTGGTACCTCTTCAAGGTAAAACCAAGGCACTTCAGCCACTCGGTCGGCTTCGACTCCGAAGGATAATGGCACTATCCAACAAATCAGCCCAAGGTATTTCACCACTAGCAAAAAAGGTGCAAGAGTGAGCCATTCGGCTAGCCTCATGCACATTTGAGTCACCTCAACACACAAAGTCAACTCACCCGCGCTATCAATTTCTCAGACAAAGCAAAGCCATGGATAAACAAAACTAAACAAAATAATATAGAAATGCACCAATCGAAAAAGACAAAGAAGTCTAAGTTTTTATTTATATTTTTGGGAAATTTACATTCATATCAGCAGAAAAAAAGGAGAGAGAAAAAATATACAAGTTTTATACCTCTCGGACTAGGTCAGGAGTTGGACTCGGAAGATCTATGCTTGGGTCGAGAACTGTAGCCGGTTGAGTTGCGACATATGCAGCGGGAGGAGCAACAGGAGGAAGGACCTATTATTGATCATCTCATAGCTCATCTTCAGAATCCCTATCATCCACCTCCAGCATTATTCCCCCACCATGCATCTTGATTTCTTTCAAAAAGTCGAGGCAACAGGAGACTCGAGAAGAATACAAGCTGTCGGCGGCATGTCAAGATTCAGGAGGAATCAAGGTGGCGAGATAGTCGAATCCAGCTTTGTAGGCTAACGCCACTTCAATTTTACCTAGGGGACTGTGGTGATATTTCTCAACCACCTCCACCTTATGCTCCTTCGGCTGCAAGAAGGCACGTCGAGACTCCAAGGATTGGATAGTGGCCTGAACTGTTTGATGAGCCGACTGCTCCTCCTCAAGATCCACCTTTAGATTTTCGACCGCCAAGCGATCTGACCGAGTGCTCTCCTATGCCAAAAGCCTATGGTGCTTCTCGAATTTGACCTCTTCAGCCAAATACTTGATTTGGCCGTTTTGCTCGACAACCCCTTGATTGAGGCGGCTAACCTCATCCTTGAGCTTGGTGATCATGGCCGACTGCTTGGCGCGGTGCCCTTTGTGCTCGCTGATCATGTCATCCTTCCTCTCCAGCTCCCGACACCACCTCCCTTCACTGCTGACCCGCTCAGCCTCTAGAGCGATAACTCTTCTCTCAACCGCTTCCCTAGCTAACCTCTCCTGAGTCAGTGCCTCCTCAAAGCCAGCGGGGAGCTTCTATGTAAAAGCAAGCTAAGATTACAACTCTTGCTCAAATAAGGCTCCCCACAGTAGATAGCTCTTAGGGGCTAGGTGCAGGCCGGTGCTAGGCATTTCCCACAATATCATCTTGTCCCTAGGACTGAGCTCCTCCCTATGCATAGAGCTCTCTTTGTCCGAACTTGAGCCATCCTCGACTCTAGGACCGAGCTCTCTTTGTCCAGAGGCCTCTTAGGGACGAACCTGTCATCCTTTGAGAGCTCCTCCCTATGCATAGAGGGCCCTCCCAGCTCACCAATCAGTATGGCTCTGAGCTCTTCCCACATTTAGTGGTCGGCCTCAGAGATACGATAGTGGAAAGGCCAGTAAGAACCACCCTTTGGGGCCGAGGCGCCCTCAACTCTCGATAACTCGCTGACTGATTGGAGTGGGCATGTCTCCTCCTCAGCAACCCTAGACACCTCGACAGGCTCCTTACCGGGCTTATGGGTAGGCTTGGGCAAAAGAGTCAGAATAGCTGACCCCTCAGCTTAGATCCCAACATCGGCCAAACCAGCCCCTTGGCCACCCTTTGCTTGCCTAGGAGGGGAAGCCTCGTCGAGAATGACGACTGCATGGGAGGAGGGCTGACTGGCTACTAGCCCTCCGTCAAGTCGATTGGAGTTTGCTCGATCGCCCCACTAGGCCTTTGTTCTCTGCCTAACCTCCTCCTCTTCTTATCCAACTTCTCCTTCTAGGCAGTGGTGTTGGGTCTGGCCAACCTCGTCCGCAATCTCATTTCACTCAGATCCGGTCTAGACCGACTCCAAGTAAAAGGGGCTAACTGTTATAATGCTTCAATTATTGAATAATAATATCCATTCAGTAGCAGACAAGTGTCTCACATTAACTTCCTAATTAAATCAATTCATCACTTTGAGATAACAAAAAGTCCTCAAGATCGGACAACTCGAAGGGACGGCATCTCGCGTAGCTGACTCAAAAGGCGGTACGCGTCGACCTTATCGCCAGATCGACTCCAGAAACAATCTACATAACCACCTATTCGGTTGACATCTCACGGAGCCGACTCGAAAGGTGGTACTTCTCGGTCCTCTACCCGACGAGTAGAAAGGCGACATCATACCTCGACCCACCCACCCCCGCTGATAGCTGGTCACCATCGCATTAAATGCATGGTTAAAACCAACATTTCTCCACCACCAAAGATCTTTATAATGCATTAGACCATGTCGGGACTATGTTCTTCCTGTCACTTCACATTAAATGCTAAAGTAACTCCTGCCACTAGGCAACCAACATCTGTAAAGATAGTACTAACTTAGCCGCCAGCCCATACCCGGTCGAAGTTACCAAACCACCCCTCTACTATTACTATAAATGAGAGGACTATTCTTAGTGCAGAGGTAAGCAATTCCTACTCCAAAAGCTCAAAAACTTCTACAATTTATTTTCTTCTCCACTCAAGCGATTTATTGACTTGATCATCGGAGGAACAACTAGAGAACCCAACTCCACCCTCTTACGAGTTCTTATACGTACATGGAAGAATAGCACGCTCCGGAACTAGGCATTTGGAGGAGTTAGAGGATTCCTGACAACCTAACCCCCCTCACCTCTTAATTAGCTATTTGATTGTTAACATCAACAATAAGTATATATGTTTATAACGAATACTTTGGTATTGCTCCTAGATCATAATACAAATGATGAATCATGGAGCACGTGGAACCATATTATTATCTTCCTGTAAAAAATATGGTAGACTAACTGATCATTGCATCAATCAATTGATAAAAGAGCCCAATGCAACAAAATGCATGTTGGGTCTTTGAAACAGTTCGAATCATATACATATAAGTATATAAGTATGAACATATATATATGAACATAAGTATGAATATATTCATATAAGTAGGAATATATAATACTTATATTATATAGTTATAAATGTATATAATTATTAGTTATAAGTATATATTCATAGTTATATACTTATAAATATACTTATATATACTTTGTGTGTGTGTGTGTGCACGCACGTGTATGTGTGTGCGTAAGTATATACGTATATGTGATACTTGTATATATTATATATAGTTATATACTTATATGTGAGTATATTTTATACATACTTATAAGTTGCATCTTTTTTGCAAAAGTTCTAAGTGATTTTTTATTTACAAAAAATTACAATTTTTTGAGACAAAAAAAAAGAAAAAGAAAAAGAAAAACCAGCCTAGCCTAATCCCTAGCCTAATACACTGGGGTCTAGGTCTGGGTAGGGCTTATGCCTTGCCTGGACCCAGATTTTCAGGTGGGCTCGGATGGACACCCTTAAAAATATTTATGCAACAATAAATATTTTTATGCTTTAAAATTTTGATGACTCCTACATGATCATGACTTTAAAGGGTGACACCGTTAGAACACAAAGCTATAATTCTCACCTTTCACCATAACTTCAGAATTTAGATGTAGCGTTTGTTAGGCTGCATAGAAATGAAATTCTATTTGATTGGATAGAAATGGAGTTACAAATGTAAACAGAGCAACAAGATTTGTAAATATTGTTTAGTTTATGGCATTGTAATTAGAAAAGGCATAACGTAAAAGGACTTGCATTTTGTAGAAAAATCTTACAATAAATGCTATGACAAATTTGGTGACTTTAAAAAAGAGAATTAAAAAAAAAAATAAGTCCACCTCATCAATTTTTTTAAATTCAAAAAGGAAAATCATCTACTCCGAAGTTTTCTTATATGACCAAATTTTATAGCTTTTGTCTAATTATTTTTCCACCAAACACTAAACTTGCATTTTAAAATATATTTTGTACAATATAATTGCACATATATTGTGATACCTTATCTAGGAGTCAAATGCGACATTGAGCCAAACCATGTATTGTAGTTAGTGGGTCCCATGACTTATATTGTGCTAATAGGCTCCCGTGATTAGGGCTTAAGACTTAGCCGTAAGTATGGAGCTAGTGCTATGTGCAAGATTAAGTGTTACACTGGGTGAGCGTTATGGAAGTTACCTTTAGAAGCTCATAGAAATAACCTCTAGATTCCATCTTATCTGGTGGTGATACTGGAATAGACCAATTGTCATTCCGCGAAGGAAGATAATTTCACGTAATTAAGGTGGGTTGATTATGACACCTCGAGATTTAGTTCTACACCAGATATTGATTGAGTGATTGGATTGTTTATAATATAATTTCAAGGAGTTAAGTGTAACATTGACTAGTTAAATTTGGTAATGGATTGAGTCAAACCATGTGTTGCACGCAGTGAGTCCCACAAGCTTACATCGTGCGAATGGGGTATGGGGCATGACATATCCAAACATTAAATTTAAAGTTGATTTCCTGCAATAAATGGTGCATGTGACATTTGCTGCTACAGTATTTACTACAATTTATTTTTCTAGCAATCCAAGCATCCCAGAGTATTCTAGGTTCAAATTTTGTTGTCCATGAGTTTGTAAACAGACTTTAAGAAAATGAATTGATACCACTACATGAGTCTAGTTTTTTACCAATAAAAAAGACTTTAATCTACAAAGGTATGTTAGAACATAAAAAGAGATGCTTACTTCAGGGACATGTCTCTATAAAATTATAAACATCAAAGTTTTATTACTGAACAATTCACTAGTAAAAAACTAGGCATTAGCAACGGGGTATTGGTGACAGATTTGAAATCAGTCGCCAATACAAACATTAGCGACAGAAACAACCCCGCCGTCAATACCCCGTCACTAATACTTATTGGTGACAGATCGAATCCGTCGCCAATACTAATGTGCCCTTGGTAAAAAATTTAACATTAGTGATTGATTATCCCATTGTTAATGAGTAGCCCCTATAAAAAATTAAGAATTATTTTAATATTAGTACCTCAAATCTATAATATTTTAAAAGTAGTTCAACAAATTATGTAAAATGCTAACACATCTAGGAATGTAAATGAACAAAATAAGTTCGATAATAGTTCAATAATTTATCACATATCATTATTTGTATTATTGCATACATGATGTCATATTTGTGAGTTTTTTGCTTCATCTTTGATTAGTTTAGAGAAAATGATGAGAAAATGGCGAGAGACCAGTGAGGATATCATTTTTAGTTATACGCGTTACAAACATGTAACCATATTGATTTTGCTAAAGATATACTAGAACTTATCATAGCTCTTTTCAATTAATTAGGAGTTCTATGTTAGTTTTAAATTTTGTTTTTTATTCTTTATGTTAGCAGATTCGATGAGCTCTACTATTCTTTATGCTAGCAGATTCTATGTTAGTTTTAAATTTTATTTTTTATTTTTCATTTTTAAAATTTATTTTTTAGTATTTGAGTTTGCTAACGATTAGAATTTGACTAGATGTATATTCGATTCGTTTATTAAAATTGATCACAAGTTATCATTTGTATTTTACATATATGATGTCGTGTTTTAACCATACTTAAGTTTTATATACCGATTTTAAGACTCAAATAATCTTAAATCTATTTTCTAATTAAATTTTGATTTAAATATATACACATCATATATATAGTATAAAGAAATAATTTTTATTTATGAATTTTAATAATACTTAAAAATTAAATTCTTTAGCGGAATAAATATACCAAAACTTATCATAGCCATCTTTAATTAATTAGAAATATGATATATATTAGAGAAAAAAAAGTTTTTAATGGATTTGGGTTTCCATGTTTTAATGGGTCAACTAGGTCCAAATGGGTTGGATTTTTATAATTAAAAGTTAAGAGAAACTGGTAATAATAGTTAGATTTAAAGGAATATTTTTTAAATTTAACCGGTGTTAACCAGATGATCTAATTGTAAATATTGTGATGATTTGAGGGACGTAATATAAATATTCATGATTTGAGTGAATAATTTGGAAATATTGAAGATGTGAGGGAGTAATTTAGAAATATAAATATTTGAGGGACTAATAATGTAATATTCTAATCATTGATTCTGAACTCAAGGATGTAAAAGAAAAATTGATAATAATAGTTAGATTTGAGGGATGCAATAGCAATTTCTATGATTTAGGGGACTAATTTAATAATATTAAAACTTTGAGGGGCTAAATTTAAAATATCCAAACATTATCTCAACCCAAACCCTGGCGTCGTTTCTCATTCTCAGCCCCTCTCTTTCCTCTCATTCTCCAAACCGCTGCCGCCTC
>NC_033803.1:59660441-59661038 GCF_001876935.1 Asparagus officinalis | reverse complement strand
CCTTGCTCGAGGTCTTTGTCGCTTCTTCAAAGATTGGAACAACCAAGGTAAGTTCATATTTTAACTGATTCGCTGTAATTATTTTATGTTTACAGGCATTGTTTAACGGAATACTTTAGCAGTATACATTTGATTGAAAACACTTAACTACTATATCTGAGTGCCAATGCGTTGCTACCTGAAGTCTCAGATAATTTAGTTCAAATGAGTGGTAGGTAGGGGTGCAAATTGGTCAGGATTTATCCAGACAGATCACAACCGTATTCGTTTAGAAAGCGGATATGGTAGGAAAATTTGAAACCGATCAGATATGGTTTCGAAAACGGTTATGGTTTAGATTTTTTATCCAGATATGATTTTGTATACGGTTATCGGGTCGAAATTATGAATACGGTCCGGATATCCGGATATTTAAAATGGGCTATATATAACACTTGTATCGGGTCGGGTCTATAAAATATATTGGGTCGAAATCCACAACCTGACCCAATTCTAACCGAAAAAACCTCCACAAACCCTAAGTGACCCCTCTGCTCCAAAATTCAGGCGCCTCCAAAGAAAATCCAATTTTCATCTCCACGTCCAAGCTGTCGTGTC
>NC_033803.1:59649828-59660381 GCF_001876935.1 Asparagus officinalis | reverse complement strand
CCGCTCCGCCTCCGCCTACGTTTCCCGCTCCTCCTCCGCGTCGAGCTACGCCTCCGCCTCCCGTTCATCCTAGCAACACGCTCTGCATCAGCTTCAACACCGGCACTGCCCTAGCTTCTAATCCTCTGTTTTAAACATTGACAATAGATTCTCCCGTTGCCAATAAGTATTGGTGACGGAAAGGCCCCCGTCACCAAAGAATTCTGTCGCCAATAAACGTCTGTCGCTAATAAGTATTAACGATGGGGTAACCCATCGCCAATACGTATTGGCGACAGATTTATTAGTGACAGATCTATTTCCATCACCAATGTGTATTGGTGATGGATTTTGATGTATTGGTGATGGATTTCCCCGTCGCTAATGCCCAGTTTTTTACTAGTGATTATGTGGATTCATTCTACTTTACTAACTTCATACTCCATAAGAAATGAAACAACATTATATAAGGAATGAAATGTGGGCATTACCATGTTTGCTGGTAGCCAATATTCTTTTATGTCGATCATAAAAGAGTGCACTTCCTATCAGAACCCCGCACTGTGTAGGGTTATGAGTGCCAACCAGAAGGGAGGGAATTTACAGAAGTGCCCCTGCACTTCCGTAAATGAACGACTCAGAATACCCTGCACCGTGCGTGGCATTCTAATAGGATATGTACTTAATGTCCGGAATGCAATTGCTTAGATCCGCAACATTCTGAGAGGATATGTACTTAATCTCCGCAATGCAACTGCTTAGATCCGCAACGTACTCAAGACATTTAACTTTTTGTTTTTCTTTGAACTAGATATCTTTATTTCCTCCTCCTTACTGGAGCTATAGTGTAGAGCTTGAAAGTTGTAGTTTGTTTTGATGATTGTATGATACAATTGTGAATGCCACTTGTGTCTATATATGTTATGCATTAAATGTTATCTAGTTGAGCATTGTGAACGCGAAAGAGGATATAAACCGCGGAAGGTGATAGGGCCGAGTGGATATAAACCGCGTGAAAGGAGCACATCACTCCCATGTGAAAGATATTTGAGAGCTTATATATATCTTTCAAAAACAAAACCTAGGGTTTTGTGTAAGGCAGAGGGCTTGAAATTAAAAAGGTCGGCTGAGTTTTTTTTCTCTGAGAGCATGCAAACGCAGAGAAGAAAAGAGGTGAATTTTGAGCGGCTATTATATCTTTGTGCATCCTTTTATAGAGAGAGATTGTGAGGGATTTGAGAGTTTGTTTGAGGGTTTAGGTTGTGACATTGTAAATTCTAGTTGTAATCTCTCCCTCTAATAGTAGATCTCCCCCCTCCTTACCCTGTGGACGTAGGCAATTTGCCGAACCACATAAAATTGGTTGTATCGCTTTTGTGTGATTTGTAATAGCTTTTTAGGATTCTTCGACAGGTCAGTCCTAGAACTGATGAGAGGAAGAGCCGATATCTTACTTTGTTGAGATATTCACTTCAGATTCTTGTTTCCTTGGTGAGACGAAAATTCTTATTGCAACCTGACTCTCTTGTTGTGCTGCCGAAGTGCTGTCGAAATTTCCGCTGCGTGCAACAAGTGGTATCAAAGCCCGGATTTCAGATCTAGGGTGTTTTGGATTAGGTGGAGGAAGATTCATTTGGAAGCTTGGTTCTTGGAGTTCTAGGCTTCGGTGGAGATAGCATTAGGAGTTACCGTTGGAGATTTCGCTTTCCTCATGTGGATAGGAGATCTATTTAGAATCCGATCTAGGGTTTAGTTGGGTGGTTCTTAATTTCTATCAAATTTGTTCTTTCTCTATAATTTAGAGTTAGTTTGTAATGGGAGAAGATGGTGAAAGTAGCAAGTCGATGGCGAGTACAATACAAGTTGGTTTTCAGAATACTAAGATTAGTGTAGTGAAGTATGACGACAAAATCAACTTTGGTTTGTGGATGAGCGACGTACAAGATGCGCTCAATGATCAGAATCTGAAAGAGACCATCATGGTCCACAAAAGGCCACCTAAATATGAAGAGGCGGTATGGGAGAAGATGAATAGGAATGCTTATGGGGTGATCAGGTCATGTTTGGAACATAAACTGAAATATGATGTGATTGGGGTAACATCTGCAATGAAGATGTGAGAAATTCTCAACAACAAGTATCTCACAAAGAGTGTTGAGAACATGTTACACATACTGCGAAGACTTTTCAGATATCAGATGTCCAGAGGCACCTCGCTAACGGCTCATATGAACAACTACACTAAGTTGTTATCGGACTTGACGAATGTTGATGAGAAGATATCGGATGAGTACAAGGTGATTATTTTGTTAGGCTCCTTACCGGATGAGGAGTATGATACCTTCGTGCTTACTTTGTTGAACGGGAGATCTTCTATCAGCTATAGTGAAGTGACTAATGTATTGACCAATTACGATTTGAGGAGGAAGGACAAGGAGACTTCCCAAGCTAGCACTTCAAGCGAGGCCTTATCGACGAGAGGTAGAAGCCTATATCCGAAAGGTAGTAATAGAGGGAGGTCAAAGTCTAGAGGTCACCACCAATTAGCAAAGAACCAATGTGCATTCTGCAAGGAGCAGAGATATTGGAAGAGAGACTGTCTGAAGCTCAAGGAGAAGGAGAATGGCAAGAAAAAGGGCCCGAAGGCCAATGAGGTGAATATTGCGAAAGACGATGATTCCGATGATTTGTGCTTTTCTCTACTAATTACTCTGGAGGTGAACCATGTGGATGCATCAGATTGGATGCTCGATTCCGACGCTACCTATCATGTGACCCCTAGGCGAGATTGGTTTGAATCTTTTGATAAGCTCGATGGGGGAGTTATTATCATGGGAAATGATCAATCATGTGACATTTATGGGATAGGTACCATGCGGATTAGGATACACGATAGAGTAGTATGTGAGTTAAAGGAGGTAAGATTTGTTCCTCAACTGAAGAAAAATCTTATCTCAGTTGGAGCTTTGGAAGCGAAGGGATTCAAGGTGACTTTCGAAAACACTGTAGTGAATGTTACTAAGGGATCATTGATGGTGATGAAGGGAGTCCGTAATCAGAATTTATATTATCTGAAAGGAACCACCGAGATTGGTCAGGTTGCTTCGGCTATTTCAGAAGTGGACATGAGTAGACTTTGGCACTATAGGTTGGGGTACACAGGTAAAAAATCATTGCAGGTATTGTGCAAGCAGAGGCTATTGAAGGGAGCCAAGAGTGGGAAGATTGAGTTCTGTGAGCACTGTGTTCTTGGCAAAAAGACAAAGGTGAAGTTTGAGACTGCCATTCATCAGACAAGGGGCATCCTGGACTACGTGCACACAGACGTTTGGGGTCCCACCAAGACTGCATCACTTGGTGGTCGACATTGGTTCATCATGTTTGTTGATGACTATTCTAGGCGATGTTGGGTGTACACCATGGCAAAGAAGAGTGAAGTCCTAGATATATTCGTAGAGTGGACGAAGAGATTGGAACTGCAAACTGGGAGAAAGATCAAGACGTTGCGATCCGACAACGATGGTGAATATACTTCAGACCCCTTTCTGCAGCTATGTCGAAACGAGTGCATAGAAAGGCACTTCACGGTTAGTCATACACTGCAGGAAAATGGGGTGGAAGAGAGGTTGAATCGGTCTTTACTGGAGAAGATCCGATGCTTATTGTCACAGAGTGGTTTGGAGAAGATCTTTCGGGCTGAGGCACTTACATATGCGAGTCACCTCATTAATAGGCTGTCTTCATCTGCGATTAAGGGGAAGACCCCTATGGAGAAGTGGTCGGGAGAGCCAGTACGAGATTATGACTAACTCAAGGTATTCGGGTGCCCTGCATTTTATCATGTGAGAACTGATAAGTTAGAACCTCGATCTAGGAAGGCTATATTTTTAGGATTCAAGCGTGGTGTCAAGGGATACAAGCTTTGGGATCCAGTTGATAAGAATATTGTGCTGAGTAGGGACGTCACGTTTGATGAGGCTTCTATCTTGAAGCTTCCCAGCTCTCATCAGGTGAGTAGGGACGTCACGTTTGATGAGGCTTCTATCTTGAAGCTTCCCAGCTCTCATCAGGTGGAGAGCGACCTGACGGAGGAGATATCACATGTGGTGAAGATCGATGCAGCTGCACATTGTCCAGATGGTACAGTATCCATTAGAGTGCTGATTGAGGTGATGCAAGGTGAGCATGACGATAATACGGGGGATACAAGTACTGATGTGCAGGACCAGGGACCGACGACTCAGGTTCAGGATTTGATTGCGATTCAGAGACAGAGGAGAAACATACAGATGCCAGCACGGTATGCCGACATAGTTGCGTATGCACTTTCGGTGGAGAGTATCGATGAGTTGGTGCCTACTATATTCAGAGAGGCCGAACAGAGTTCGGAGGCTGATTCGTGGCGGGTGGCTATGCAGGAGGAGATGAAATTTCTTCATAAGAACGATACATAGGAGCTTGTTGAGATTCAAAAGGGGTGGAAGGTAATTGGTTGCAAGTGGGTATACACGAAGAAGGAGGGCATTGAGGGCACTCCATTGAGGTTCAATGCTAGGTTAGTTATGAAGGGCTATGCACAAAAGGAATGTATTGACTATAATGAGGTTTTCTCTCCGGTGGTGAAGCACTATTCGATTCGGATTTTACTAGCTTTTGTGGCACAGTATGGTTTAGAGTTAGATCAGTTGAATGTGAGAACAGAGTTCGGAGGCTGATTCGTGGCGGGTGGCTATGCAGGAGGAGATGAAATTTCTTCATAAGAACGATACATAGGAGCTTGTTGAGATTCAAAAGGGGTGGAAGGTAATTGGTTGCAAGTGGGTATACACGAAGAAGGAGGGCATTGAGGGCACTCCATTGAGGTTCAATGCTAGGTTAGTTATGAAGGGCTATGCACAAAAGGAATGTATTGACTATAATGAGGTTTTCTCTCCGGTGGTGAAGCACTATTCGATTCGGATTTTACTAGCTTTTGTGGCACAGTATGGTTTAGAGTTAGATCAGTTGAATGTGAAGACGGCATTTCTTCATGGTGATCTTGATGAAGAAATATATATGACTCAACCATTGGGATTCTAATCTGCAGGGAAAGATAAGTTGGTTTGCAAGTTGAAGAAATCCCTATACGGTTTGAAGCAGTCTCCTCGACAGTGGTATAGGCGATTCAATGGTTTTATGATTGGTCATTCGTATACTCGGAGCCAGTTTGATCCTTGCGTATATTTTCGCAAGTTGAAAGGAGGTGCGTATATTTATTTGTTGCTCTATGTCGATGACATGTTGGTTGCCTCTATTTCCAGGTCGACTATAGATGAGTTGAAAGTTCAGCTTTCAAATGAGTTTGAGATGAAGGACTTGGGCGAGGCGAAGCGCATTCTAAGGATGGAGATCGACGAGACAAGAAGAAGGGAAGAATTTGTCTGACACATGTGGCTTATTTGAAGAAGGTTCTACAGCGATTCCATGTTAGCATGGATACGAAGCCAGTTAGTGTACCATTGGGAGACCATTTGAAGATTTCAGCTGGTCTTTCACTAAAGTCAGTTGAAGATAGAGAGTTGATGTCAAAGACTCCATATGCGAGCGTGGTTGGGAGGTTGAAGTACGCGATGGTATATACGAGGCTAGATTTGTCACAGGCGGTGAGCATGGTTTTGAGATACATGCACGATCCAGGAGTGGATCAATAGGATGCCGTGAAATGGATTTTAAGGTACATTCAAGGTACGCTCAATGTTGGTTTAGTTTATGAGCGGGACACTACATGTGGGCAGTTATGTATTGGTTACGTTAATTCGGATTATACCGGGGATTTGGATAAACGCCGGTCTACTACGGGGTATGTGTTTACTTTGACCCATGCGCCGGTGTGTTGGAGAAGCACCTTACAGTTGATGGTGGCTTTGTCTACGATGGAGGTATAGTATATAGTAGTTACGGAGGCTGTGAAGGAGGCTATTTGGCTTCGAGGGCTTTTAGAGGAACTTGGTATATCACAGCGGTCCGTCACTATTCATTGTGATAGCATGAGTGCTATCTATTTGGCGAAGAATCAGGTTTTTTATGCGAGGATGAAGCACATTGACGTTCATTATCACTTCGTTCGGGATGTTCTTGAAGATGGCGATGTGGAGATTGCGAAAGTCCACACGAAGGATAATCCGACGGATATGCTCACTAAGGTGGTTCCGAGCAACAAGTTTGATCATTGTCGAAACTTATTGCACATTCGTGATTATTGAGGCCGTTGGCGGCCATTTGGATGAACTACGAGAGGCTTGATTCCTTGGACAAGATGATACGTAAGGAGTCTTTATGATGTAGCCGGTTTGGATTAGTTAATTTTGATGGGGGTGAGATTGTTTGAACTCTCGTTCGGGTTCTCGACTTGTTGTGGATTGAGTTCGTACTGGTCACAACAAGTGGGACATTTGGATGCTTTGGTGTCGGCTCAGTTTTGGGAAACTTCACCGAAGTGAAGAATTATGAACGTGGAAGCGGATATAAACCGCGAAAGGTGACAGGGCCGAGCGGATATAAACCGCGTGAAAGGAGCACGTCACACCCACGTGAAAGATATTTGAAAGCTTATATATATCTTTCGAAAAAAACCTAGGGTTTTGTGTAAGGCAAAGGGCTTGAAATTAAAAAGGTCGGCTGAGTTTTTTTTCTCTGAGAGCGTGCAAACGCAGAGAAGAAAAGAGGTGATTTTTTAGCGGCTTTTTATCTTTGTGCATCCTTTTGTAGAGAGAGATTGTGAGGGATTTGAGAGTTTTTTTAAGGGTTTAGGTTGTGAGATTATAAACCCTAGTTGTAATCTCTCCCTCTAATAGTAGATCTCCCCCCTCCTTGCCCCGTGGACGTAGGCAATTTGTGGAACCATGTAAAATTGGTTGTATCGCTTTTGTGTGATTCATAATAGCTTTTTAGGATCCATCGACAGGTCAGTCCTGTTGGCCTTCTTGTTTTGATGATGTTTAATAAACAATTTACTTCTAATATTGTTTGTCTAGTGTTTATGTTTTCGTATTTATTCTAGGCAAACAACGAGTTGGAGGATGGATGGAATAGAGCCTCAACAATCATATTCAATGGAGGTTGGCGGAATAGTGGAGTGAAGCCTATGCATTCAAGTCAAGATCCAAGTTCAAGCTTCTTCCGCAATATTTACCAAGAAGAGCTTCATTGAAGATTACAAGCTTTGGTAAATTAGTTTAGGTGTTATATTATGTGTGTTCAATACTTCAAGCTCAATTTCATACACACACATGTTTATTTTTATTTATCGTTGTTTTGGATTATAGACTTATTAACACGATGATATATCTTTTATCAAGTCTATAAACCTATTGGAAAGTGTTTTGAAATTTGTTTGGAATGAATTTTTCAAAATCAAGTTTTAACAAGTTTTGTTCGTGCATGTTTAAAGTTCATGTTCGTGCATGTTTTTACAAAACAGATGAGTTTTCACAATTGGGAAATGCGATTTAAAAAATTTCTTTGTTTACATGTTTATCTTCATATATACAAACATGTTCCCAAGTTTTACTAATTTTGAAGTTGTTTTGTTATTTTCAATTGAATTTACAAAACCGAGTTCTTAGTAGTTTTTTCAGAAACTATTTATCTGTGTTCAAATATTTATTTCTATCAACTGGGAAGTTATTTTTCCGAAATTATTTTCTAACATGTTAATCTACATGTCTAGAACATTCTCTCAAATTTCATGATTTTTGGAGTTGATTTACTATTTTTAATTAATTTTACAAAATCAGATACATAAATTTCTAGAATCTGTCAAAACCTGAAATTGTTTGTGCACGTTGCTACAGTACGGTCGACCGCCACGGTCGACCGTACACAGTCCATAGAGCAGTCTTTGAATTTTTCTTCTTAAGGTCGACCGTGACGATCGAGCGCCAATGTTACCGTTGCACAGTAACGGTAACTTGCTGATTTTTATCTTTTAGTGGTTTTTTGGGGGTCTTTAGGGTTGTTTTCTTCTACCCTATATATACCCTATTGTATTTATCATTTTCTACACAATGAGAGTGTTTTAAACAAGTTTTAGAATATTTTAACAAGGGTTTAAGTTTTGTTTAAAGTTTGTTTAAAAAGCTTTTAAGCAATTGAGAGTTTGATTTTGTGAAATCAATTTCACAAGAGCTAGAAGAGATCATCACTTGGTGTTTGAGCTTCAATCCATCTCTCTCTCTTGTCATCTAGAAAAGTTTTCATAAACTCAATTCTAGCTTTTATTTATAATTATTTGTTTATTATCATTTCTATTAAGCTAGTATTTACATTTGAGTTTAGTTGATTTTATTTCACTCATTGTTTACACACACCCACTTGAGCTTATTGTATTTTTATACATAGTATATTTGGGTTGGTGAGAGTTGTAACATTGAGTGTGAGCCTACATTGAGTTCTCATCTATTGTAGAGAACAAATCATTTATTATATTGTGAGATTGTAAAGTTTTCGATGAGTTAGAAAACCGAGTAAGAGTGTGAGGTGTGAACGTTAATCGGTGAGCGTTTAAAACCGACATTGTGAGGTGTAAACGTTATTCGGGTGAGCGTAAAAAACCCGGTTGTGATAGTGGATTTCTCCCCGGGAGTGGGGAGCGGAGACGTAGGACGGAAGGTCCGAACTCCGTGATCATATTATGTGTTTGTATTGTTTATTTACATTATCACTCTTATCTTGTTTATGTTTATTTCACCCTTGCATTTGTTTATATATCCTTGCATATATTTCATCATATACCTCTTTGCTAGGATATATCTCTTTGATCATATTGCATATTCTTGCTCATATCATATTGTATATCTATCTTGTAAGAATAATATTTGAATTAGTTTTAATTTTCATAAAATTGGATTAGATTAGCATAAGACCCTAATCACCCCCCCTTTAGGGTCTAACAATTGGTATCAGAGCTTGGTGCTCTTTGATTTAATGTCTAATCACCTTGAGTTAAAGATCCAAGTTATCTTTTTGTGCTAATCCAATTTTTGATTTTTAAAGATCCAAGTTATCTTTTTGTGCTAATCCAATTTTTGATTTTTATATCTTGCTTGCTTTTTATATTATAGATATGCATGGTTTAGGTTATGCCATTAATATTGCTCCTAGATTATATAATTTTCCCCATGCCCAATGGTGTGTTAGATTTAAACTTTTTGTTCAATCTAAATACTTTGATTTATGGGAAATTATGGATGATGCCTATATTGTGCTCACTTCGGAGAAATCCAAGTGGAATAAAAATGATCATCGAATGTTTACAATGAACAATATTTTGTTAGAATATTTGCTAAATGCTTTTAATTCATCTATGTCTAACAAGTTTGTTTATTTTGTTAGTGCTTATACCTTATGAAAATTTATTGAAGCACATCAAAGGGAGTTGGAGGCGATCCAACAAGCTTTGGCGGATCCGGCTTCAAGTTCATATGGACCATCATGCACACGGCCACTAGACGATAGCCCTAGTGAGGTGTAGAACCCCGTAATTTTTATATGAATATATATGAATTATTAGTAAATAAATAATTCTTTTATGATAAATAGCTTGAGGTCATTGATGTGCATGATAGCAAGTTATTTGAAATGATATGAGGGTATAGGTGTAGAGCTTTGTGTGTTGGAGTTTGCAAAATTAGCTTTTGCAAATAAGCAAAACATGCACAAAAACTGAAAATGTCCAGATCAGTCGACACATCAGTCGACTGACGGTATCGGTCGACACATCAGTCGACTGATATGCTGATTTCCAGTTTTTACAGGTTTCGGGTCTGTTTTGTTTTGGTTCGGGTTTGGGTCGGGTTTAACTGTTGGTATATATCCTTTCTCACCCGAACTCACCTCAGACCAGAGAAACCCTAGCC
This sequence comes from Asparagus officinalis, assembly GCF_001876935.1. Taxonomy (NCBI): domain Eukaryota; kingdom Viridiplantae; phylum Streptophyta; class Magnoliopsida; order Asparagales; family Asparagaceae; genus Asparagus; species Asparagus officinalis. The sequence goes on along the minus strand of NC_033803.1, from coordinate 59,650,506 downwards.
CCCTCTCTTCTCTCTCAAACCCTAGGATAGTTCTTGGTGATTTTGGGGCGAAATTGGAGGATTTTCGTCGGGATCTTCAGTTTGCAGCGAAAGGAATCACTCCCCCTCAGATCCAGGAGCTCTTCATCACCTCAGAGGCGAGTAACATCTCGCCCAACCTTGTCCCATTCTTTTTAAACGTTTTCAAATGGTTTTATTGAGATCTCTTTGGCCTAAAACGTATTTTGTGTACAAAGATTTGATTTTTATTGCATATAACATGAAGATGTGCATTTTCAGTTTGATAAATAACCTACTAATGTTTGGTAAATTTAAAATCCAGATCTGAAATGTTTTACAAGAGATTTAACATGGGTTTTGTTTTGAAAAAATGTTTTTAAATACATAAATACATATGTTTAGAGTTTTATTTATGTATTTGTACATGAAAGTTATGTTTCAGTTAGTCCATACATGTTAATATTCGTATGATTCATGCTTGGAATTGATGGGGATGAGTTTGGATCAAATTTTTGGCATATAAGAACCTGTACAGATTATCTGCAGTCTGTCGGTCGACTGATCAGTCGACCGATGGGCACATTTTTTTAACCATCAGTCGACTGATCAGTCGACTGATTGGCTGGTTTTGTTTTTCTCAGCTTCTCAGTCGACTGGTCAGTCGACTGGCGAGCTGAG
>NC_033803.1:59628546-59649605 GCF_001876935.1 Asparagus officinalis | reverse complement strand
TCTTACCCAGTCCTCGTGTTGGACATGCATTACTGATTAGTCCTCGTGTTGGACATTCTTTTCATTTAGTCCTTGTGTTGGACATTCACTTTACTTAGTCCTCGTGTTGGACATGCATTGCTATTTAATCCTCGTGCTGGATATGCATTACCATCCGGTCCATGCGTTGGACAACGGTCACATCCGGTCCATGCGCTGGACAACTGTCACATCCGGTCCATGCATTGGATAACGGTTATATTCAGTCCATGAGTTGGACGTTTACTTCATGCCGTCTATGGATTAGATGTTAAATTTATATAGTCTATGTTTTGGACACTTAATCGTTTTCGGACACGACACTCATGTGAGTTTGACATGACACTTGTGGTGGCCTTGTCATGATTTCATTTATCGGTAGAGATGAGTTTGTATTTGTTTTATTTATTGTTTCTTGTATTAGACCTTAGGTTTAGTATTTAGGGATTTACAATTTGAGATACAAGGTATATACATGAGGGTTTCCTTGTTTGGATTATTTCGCTCGACGTACCTACGCTCGTGTTGTAATTTCCTAAATACCAAAGCCCATTGTTGTTAGGACAAATAATTTTATATTATGTATTAACTGTATTTTCATATACAACAAGCCCTATCCCTTGGGGTTGGTTGTGATGTTGCTCGCTAGCGCTTTGACGCTCGTTGTCCCTCCCCCTTTCAGGTAACGAGCCAGGAGCCGTTTCAGGTCACGAGCCAGGAGCCCGGAGAGTCGCAGGTTGATGGTGACACACTTTAGTGTTTAGCTGTTAGTTATGCTTATGTTGGAGCTCCACTATAGATTTTGTTAGACATTTGAGAGTATTGTTTTAGAAGTTGTAAAGGCTGTGTGCCTTATTTCCTTCTTGTCAGATATTTGTATTTGAGACTTGTTGACCACTCCAGTTTATTTATTCAGACATTGACTATGTATTTTCATTTGTTGGGTGATGAGATATTTATTTGAATCACTATTATTTCATCAGCCCTTCGTGTATTATCTTTTACTTGCTTTTGTACCTACACCTGTTATTGATTCTACTAGATAGATGTTAATTGTGATGGTGAAACTTGTTGTTGCACGGTGTGGTGCATAGCAGGTTTGACATTCTTGGTTTCACCTTGGACTGCAGCCTTGAGTGAACCCAGGAGCGTCACATGAGGTTTGCGAGTTTGAAACCACTAATGATTTATCTAGTGATGAACTTACTTGTGCTAGTAAAAAAATATTGTATGACTATAACTTATTGCATAAAATTTTTATTGATTTAAAAAGCAAGCATGAGGATTTGAAATCCGATCATGAGTTGTTAGCATCTAAGTTTGAAACTATTTCTAATGAAAATATGATCCTTAAAGAAAACAATAAAAAATTAAAATTGGATCATGTTTCTTTAACTTCAAATGTTGCTAGTTTAACTCATGAAAAAGATAATGCCATGTTAGAAGTAGAGAACATACAAAATGATACTGCTTCCTTTATAAATGACTATTTATGTTCTACTTCTAATAAAAATACATATGTTCCTAAAAATAAAGATTTGAATCTTATGAATAATCACATTTTATCTTTAGATTCAACTTTAAAATTATGCATTGATAATCATAAGAGGCTTATGGATATGCGTGCCAAGTCTAAGTCATCATCTACTCATTATGCACACATATATAACAAAATTTACAAATGCTCTATTTGCGGCCGAAAAGGTCATTTAGCTAAATTTTGCTATGATGCACACAAACATAAGAATTCTAATGCTCCTTGTGCATCCCATGTATCTTCTTCATCTTGTACACTTACACATTCACATGCTCATTCTCACAAAGTTCATCATAAACATGCTAGTGTGTTCAAGTGTGATCTTTGTGATCGTTTTGGTCACTTGGCAAAATATTATTTTGATTTGAAAAAGAAATTTTATTTGCCAAATGTTTCTAGTAGATCACATGTTTTTAAATGTGATGTTTGTGGTAGATTTGGTCATTTGACGAAGTTTTGTTATGATTTAAAAAAATATTCAAACTTGCCAAATTTCTTAAGTAAACCACCATTGTTTAATAATGTTTCTCATTTGCAATATAATTTAAAATAAAAATCTTTATTTGCAAATGATTCTCGTGCACGAGCTAATGGTCCACAAAAACAAATTGATCTCTTTTATTGTACAAATTGCAATCAGAATGGTCATTTGAGTGATTATTGCTTTGACCGTGTTAGTGCACTACATGTGTCCAAACGGGTTCATAACCCTAGGGTTTTGAGCTTTATTGATAGGGGTCATGTCCCTAAACAATCTGGCACCAAGAATGCTTGGGTGCCAAAATAATTTTTAAACCAAGAATTTTAATTTTTGTTATTTTTCTTTTTCTTGGTTTTTAAAATTATGCTTTAAACTTTTAATATAAAAACAATTTTCAATTGATCAAATCTTTTGTTTTTATGATTATTAATCTCGATTTTGATGAGTGGTTTGTGCTTATATAACCCTCCGGGTTAATTGGGTGTTTATTCCCAAATCTTGTTTATCGGGTACTAAAAGTCCTTATATGGGTTGAAACAAGCTTAAGAGCTTGATGTATTATTGCCTCTCTTGCATTTTGTCAAAAACTTTGTTTTGATTTGTTTCTTTGAATTCATTATATTTCACTTATATGATGATATTTATGTGTTTGTTCTTATGGATCATCTATTTGTGTTTTATAATGTATTTTATGAGTGGTTTGATCAAGTTATACAAAGAAAATTTCCTTTTTTTATCAAACATTGTTTTTGGACTTAAATCTTGATTTATGATTTCATTAATTAATTTGTTTTCATTTGAAAACTTTTTGCATGTTTCTCATGTTCCTCTTCTTTTGATTTCATAAATCTATGTTTATACACTATGGTTTTTATGCTTGAGAAATGAGACACTATGTTCACTTTGATATATTTATATATGTTCTTATTGTCTTTATGTATGTGAGTTGTGTTTAGCATATTTTTCATCTATGCTTGCTCACATATGTTTGTCATGATCTTTATTTCATACATTCATGAGGCATTTTGATAGGGGGAGTAATCCCTATATCTTTCTATGTGTTATACTCACACATGCTTATTGATAGGAGGAGCTTTCGCTCTCTTCATCCTTTTGTCTCCTTTTTGATGTTGTCAAAGGGGGAGAAATATTATGAGTATATTCTTTCTTGTTTATATGCATGATATATTATACTTTGTATATTCATTTCCTTTCATGCATATATCCTTTTTGTAAATTATTTGTCATCATCAAAAAGGGGGAGATTGTTAGCCTTCTTATTTTGATGATGTTTAACAAATAATTTACTTCTAATGTTATTTGTCTAGTGTTTGTGTTTTCGTATTTATTCTAGGCAAACAACGAGTTGGAGGATGGATGAAATAGAGCCTCAACGATCATATTCAATGGAGGTTGGCGGAATAGTAGAGTGAAGACTATGCATTCAAGTCAATATCCAAGTTCAAGCTTCTTCCACAATATTTACCAAGAAGAGATTCATTGAAGACCACAAGCTTTGGTAAATTAGTTTAGGTGTTATACTATGTGTGTTCAATACTTCAAGCTCAATTTCATACACACACACGTTTATTTTTATTTATTGTTGTTTTGAATTATAGACTTATTAACACGATGATATATCTTTTATCAAGTCTATAAACCTATTGGAAAGTGTTTTGAAATTTGTTTGGAATGAATTTTTCAAAATCAAGTTTTAACAAGTTTTGTTCGTGCATGTTTAAAGTTCATGTTCGTGCATGTTTTTACAAAACAGATGAGTTTTCACAATTGGAAAATGAGATTTAAAAATTTTATTCTTTTACATGTTTATATTCATATATACAAACATTTTCCCAAGTTTTACTAATTTTGAAGTTGTTTTGTTATTTTCAATTGAATTTACAAAACCGAGTTTTTAGCAGTTTTTTCAGAAACTGTTTATCTGTGTTCAAACATTTATTTCTATCAACTGGAAAGTTATTTTTCCGAAATTCTTTCTCTAACATGTTAATCTACATGTCTAGAACCTTCCCTCAAAATTTTATGGTTTTTAGAGTTAATTTACTATTTTTAATTGATTTTACAAAATCAGATACGCAAATTTCCAGAATCTATCAAAACCTGAAATTGTTTGTGCATGTTGCTACAGTGCGGTCGACCGCCACGGTCGACCGCCCGACCGCCACGGTCGACCGCCCGACCGCCAATGTTACCATTGCATAGTAATGATAACTTGCTTATTTTTGTCTTTTAGTGGTTTTTATGGTTTTTTGGGTTGTTTTCTTCTACCCTATATATACCCCATTGTATTTATCATTTCCTACACAATGAGAGTGTTTTAAACAAGTTTTAGAATGTTTTAACAAGGATTTAAGTTTTGTTTAAAGTTTATTTAAAAAGCTTTTAAGAAATTGAGAGTTTGATTTTGTGAAATCAATTTCACAAGAGCTAGAAGAGATCATCACTTGGTGTTTGAGCTTCAATCTATCTCTTTCTCTTGTCATCTAGAGAAGATTTCCTAAACTCAATTCTAGCTTTTATTTATAATTATTTGTTGATTATCATTTCTATTAAGCTAGTATTTACATTTGAGTTTAGTTGATTTTATTTCACTCATTGTTTACACACACCCACTTGAGCTTATTGTATTTTCATACATAGTATATTTGGGTTGGTGGGAGTTGTAACATTGAGTGTGAGCCTACATTGAGTTCTCATCTATTGTAAAGAACAAATCATTTATTATATTATGAGATTGTAAAGTTTTCGGTGAGTTAGAAAACCGAGTAAGAGTGTGAGGTATGAACGTTGATCGGTAAGCATTGAAAACCGACATTGTGAGATGTAAACGTTATTCGGGTGAGCGTAAAAAACCCGGTTGTGATAGTGGATTTTTCCCCGGGAGTGGGGAGCGGAGACGTAGGACGGAAGGTCCAAACTCCGTGATTATATTGTGTGTTTGTATTGTTTATTTACACTATCACTCTTATCTTGTTTATGTTTATTTCACCCTTGCATTTGTTTATATATCCTTGCATATATTTCATCATATACCTTTTTGCTATGATATATCTCTTTGATCATATTGCATATTCTTGCTCATATCATATTGTATATCTATCTTATAAGAATAATATTAAAATTGGTTGTACTGCTTTTGTGTGATTTGTAATAGCTTTTAGGATCCCTCGACAGGTCAGTCCTAGAACTGATGAGAGGAAGAGCCGATATCTCACTTTGTTGAGATATTCGTTTCAGATTCTTGTTTCCTTGGTGAGACGAGAATTCTTATTGCGGCCTGACTCTCTTGTTGTGCTGTCGAAGTGCTGCCGAAATTTCCGCTGCGCGCAACAAGCATATCATTGATCTATTCTGATTAAGTGGAGTATGCTGTGTTCATGAGTAGGAACAAAACAACATCCAGTAAGAAATAAAGCAATCTACTTTTAATTGAAAATGTTTAAATATAACACATATTATTCATTATTCAGCTTTACTTACTAAATTTTGGAATCCACTCATTCATGTAATGATATCTTATCTTTTAAGTTCACTCACTCCAAGTTGTAAGCTCTTCTCTACAACTATCTACCAACAAATGTACATCTCTCCTACGTTACTCTACTACAATCTGTATTAATAAAATTGGGCTAAACCTAAGACCCCTAAAAAACCGAATCCATCCCATGCTAAAATTTCTCCTTAAAATCCTAATTCGAGAAGTGGCTAGTATCTCATTTAAAAGCATGCATTCCCTTTCTTTTATGTTTGCTTGCTATGTACAACAATCTGCACTAAATTATTTCAATGTGTGTATATATATCCTAATTCGAGAAGTGGCTAGTATCTCATTTAAAAGCATGCATTCCCTTTCTTTTATGTTTGCTTGCTATGTACAACAATTAGAGAGCGCTGAAGAAGCCAAACAACCAAACCAACGTGCTACGATAAATCAAATCAAACGAATATCGAGAGAATGCCAAACGAACCAAATCATTGTCACAAACACAAACAACCAATTTTAACGTGGTTCGGCAAGTTACCTACGTCCACAAGGCAAGAAGATGATAGAGTTTTTCACTAATAGAGAAGAAGAGTACAAACTGAGATTACAAATCACTCAAACTCACCAATTAATCTCACCAACAAATCTCTAATTCTCTCCAAACAAAACACTAACCAATAGCTCAGAAAATACCTCTTTTCTGTGCTCTAAATATCCCCAATTTTCTTCTATATTCTCTCTTCCAATTATTCCATATATATAGAAATCCTAAAATCATAAACATACTAGGAATTCTAAAACAAAAAAAAAAAAAAAAACAGTTTGGAAACCCTAATAACCTGTTACCAAAATAGATTTGGAATCATGTTACCAAAACATATTAGGAATCCCAATAACCTGTTACCAAAACATATTAGAAATCCCAATAACCTGTTACCAAAACAAATTAGGAAACATATTAGGAACTTGCTATCCAACAATTCTCCACCTCGGTGAAATTTTCTCAAAACTGAACTGACATCAATACCAACCAAACGTCTCACTTGTTACGTCCAGTATGAAGTGGAACAAATCCACGACAACAGACTCAATCCATAACAAGTCGAGAACCCAAACGAGAATGCGAACAAACTCCAAATATCGGTATCAACTCACCAAACCAGCTGCATCATAAATGACTGCCTACGTATCCTCTTGCCTAAGGAATCAAGCCTTCACGTAGTTCACCCAAATGGCCTCCAAAGGCCCTCAATCAAATAAAAAAGTTTACAAATCTTCACTAATATCACCAACGGATCTGCAGCTGATAGCGCTCCCAATGGCCACAAACTGAAACAAATCAAACACCTCCACCTGAGGTGAACCAATGGCCGTATCCAAAACATGTCCACCAGCTGCACTCGAATCCAAAACCAACTCATCATCTGCATTCAAATCCAAATAATCTCCAAACTGTGTCACCTCAGCTAGAATCCCAAACGATGCAATATGATCTGGAGTATGTAGAGTAATCTCCACCCAATGTGAAGTAGCATCACCCTCCACCCGCTATGACATCCTAATGATCTGATCAACACTCTCCACCTTCCGAGGGTCAAATATGATATACCTGTTCAGAACAAAATCAGAAGCTTCTAACTGATAATCAAACGAACCTCTGAATTCTAAACGTGCAATTGGATCAAATCTCACATCCTCGATGTGACCAAATGTTGGGCAACCAAATATCCGACACAACCCAAAATATGAAGCAGCTCCACCAGATCTAAAATCTCCACACGCAGCAATCGGCAACCGATGACCAAGATGCCAAATATGTAGAAGCTCCAAAACCAAAACCAATGCTCGACAACCAACATCAATCCCCCTCCAGTAAGGAACGACCCATTAAAACTGTCATCTCATCTCGTCACCCCAATATCTTCACATCAATGAAATGTCTCAAACTGCCATGAGCTCGGCACAAATACAAGAAATAACCCTTACCAAAGCTAAAACGACGAATTACCTTTCTGTCAATATACTTTTTCAATTGTTGTTGACTTCTAGGACTTCACACCAATGAGACCTGACTGCAACCCATCAATGCCTTGAACAATCCCCAACTGCGGAAACCAAATACCGATTACCTCCCAATGTTGCCTCCTTGGAAAGTCCCCAAATGCCTGACTGAACACCACCTAAAAGACCCTTCGATCGATGGATAGAAGTGCCAAACTCTACCTCGGTCTTCTTGCTCATACCAATGTGCTCAAAGGACTTCAATCTGTAGGTCAAAGCACTCCTTAACAAACCATGTACGGCATAACCAATCAAATAACCCAGTCTCAATAAATACCACAGTCTAGCTAAATCTAAAGAAGTCGTCAGCTCTCTATCAAACATCGTGCTCCCAATCAAATAATATAAATTATTCCTCCTGACGCCCTTCATCACAATCATGGACCCTAATGTGATCTTCAAACGTGAATCGACCAAGGTCACCCTATAGCCTGATGCCTCCAAAACTCCAAATAAAATGATGTTCTTCTTCAACTGAGGAATGAACCTCACTCCAACCAACTCCCGAATCACTCTGTCACTCATCCTAATCCGAATAGTACCGATACCACCAATAGGACATTCATGATCATTATCCATAAGCATGACCTCCCCTCTTTCCAACTCCTGAAAGCTAGAGAACCAATCCCTCCTAGGAAAAATATGGTAAGAAGTACCCGAATCTAATATCCACTCTGTAGAGCCGGCAACACAAACTGACAGTAGTGCAGATGACGAGTAGCCTGAAGAATCTGAATCTGAATTATTATCACTAACCTTGACAACATTCACCTCTGAAGCTTGAATAGCTTTCCCCTTATTCTTCCCGACTCGATCAACCAAACTATGGGCATTCGGCTTTCCAATATCCATCCTCTTTACAAAAGACACACTGATTCCTACGAACTCCAAGATGTACCCCACTAGGCTGTGACCTCCTATCACGATTTGGACTTTTTTCTATTGCGACTAATGCCCCCGCTACCGGCTCAACTAAAATCTCCTTATCCTTCTTTCGAAGCTGATAATTCATAAGTGCAGCGGTGACCTCACTATAAGAAAGAGATGCCTTCCCATTAATAAGAGTAAGAACGAAGGTCTCATATTTCTCGTCACGTAAGGAACTCAACAACAACAACGCATTATCCTCATCTTCAATCATCACATCTATATTCGCCAAATCCGTAAGAAGCTTCGTGTAGTGATTCATGTGATCAGCAATGGAGGTCCTCTTCTTCAATTGGAAGCGATAAAGCCTCTTCTTCAAATATAAGTGGTTCTCTATACTCTTTGTCAAATACTTACCCTCTAGGATCTCCTAAATCTTCTTAGCCAAAGTCTCATTGATCACATCATATTTTAATTCTTGAGTCAAACAAGATCTAATCACACCATATGTCGTTCTATTCATCTTTTTCCAAACCTTCTCCTCATTGTCGTCCAGTTTCCCGTCAAACTCCAAAGTATCTTCCAAATTTTACGCATTAAACGCATCCAAGACTTTACATCTCCAAAGACCAAAATTATTTGTGCCATTAAACTTTTCCACGTCTATCTTCATAGAGTAAATATTTAAACTTTGGACGGTCTTCACGCCAGAAGTACCCTTCACAACTCCTTCTTTCCCGACCATCTTTCTCAAAGCACCAAAACAAATATGGAACAAATGAGGAATAGATTCAAAACTAAAAAAGATAAAGTCTTTACCAAAAATATCCCACATTTATCACTAAACGAAGCCCTAGACGAGCCTCAAAAACGACCTGCTCCTCCAAATAGCCCAAGCGTAGCCCAAGCGTAGCCCGCGCTCTGATACCACTTGTGGAGCGCCGCGGAAGCCAAACAACTAAACCAACATACTACGAGAAATCAAATCAAATGAACGTCGAGAGAAGGCCAAACGAACCAAATCAGTACCACAAACATAAACAACCAATTTTAACGTGGTTCGGCAAGTTGCCTACGTCCACAGAGCAAGAAGGGGATAGAGTTTTTCACTAATAGAGAAGAAGAGTACAAACTGAGATTACAAATTATTTAAACTCACTAATTAATCTCACCAAAAAATCTCTAATTCTCTTCAAACAAAACCCTATCCAATAGTTCAGAAAATACCTTTTTCCGTGCTCCAAATATCCCCAAGTTTCTTCTCTATTCTATCTTCCAATTGTTCCATATATATAGAAATCCTAAAATCATAAACATACTAGGAATTCTAAAATAAAAAATAAAATAAATTAGGAATCCTAATAACCTGTTACCAAAACAGATTTGGAATTATGTTACTAAAACAAATTAGGAAACATATTAGGAACCTGCAAACAGATTAGGAATCCAAATAACCTGTTACCAAAACAAATTAGGAAACATATTAGGAACCTGCTATCCAACAACAATCTGCACTAAATTATTTCTCTGTGTGTGTGTGTGTGTGTATATATATATGAGAAATATATATATATATGGAGTACTTGTCCACCAAACTTTTTTGCCACTCATATTGCTTAGGGATCCTTGTATGATATCAAAATATTTTTTATATTAATAAATGAGTGGCTAAGTAGTTTGGTGGACATCAACTTGATACCAAGTTTTTTCATTGAACTTGGTAGTGATGTGGTTAAATCCGCCCCCTATATCACACCTCAAAGATGGATCCACTTTTTTGGAGTAGGTGAATAGTGATTGAGGCTCTATCTTTGAGTTAATCAATGCTAGTTTAAGATAATTTCTGGTGCTAATGTGCTTTGTCTTCATGGAAAAAGCAAATTTGTCCTCCTCTATGTTAACTCCTCTCCTTTTACTTTACCAAATTCTTTCACAGTTCACTATGGCACGACGAGATCGAGTACACTACACAATTTCTCAAACTCCCATCACATGATTTATAGTACAAAACATAACATACGCCACATCTTTTCAAATTTGTGGCAGAAGATAATGTGCAACATTTTGTTGAAAGTCAACTTTGTCGGTCCAAGAGCCCAAACCCTTTCCATACACTATAGTTAGTTATGCTTCAAAATGAGGTTTGATGGAACTTGCAAGATTTTGAGACGTTAACTAATTAATCATGGAGAAGACAAATGCCATGCGTATTGTTTGGTGTGAGTGAGACAAGTGTCTTGTCTTGTGGCTTGATGACTCCAAAAGACATTGATTTTGCTGTTGTCTATATTAGATATTATACTTAAAAAAGCTAGTGGCTCCCATTGGTGATATGCCAAAGAGTGTGTTTGGTTCATCTTCAAGTGACTATGATTCCAATGAATAAAAAGTGTTTCTTTTAGTTTTTCGTGCATTTGTTGGAGAGTTTTTTTTTCTTTTCCGCACAACATAAGGAAAGGAAAAACTCACTCTATCACAAATCCATGCTTTGGATCAAAATTAGAAATTAGAAAAAGACCAGGAAACCTACTATCAACCCTGTTTTTCAAAATATTTTTAAAACTCGTCTTAATTCGGCCTTAAAAACTCGGAATTAGCTTTTTCTCAAAAGATGATGTTTTTGACGTTTCTGAAAAGTTTTTCCAATTGTTTTCTTGTGAACCAAACTAAGAAATATGAATCCATTTTGGTTATTCAGACATAGGAAAGCTGTGTCGGTAGTATTCATCATATGTTTTCCACCCAATTTTTTTGAACCAAACAAGCCATAAGCTAAAAGATTGGATGCATGTCGAACGTAACAAAGAAATGCCATCTATGATCTACTATGCTACTGGTATTGTCTGCTATTTCTACCGTGTTCAAAGCATAATGTATAACCACATCGAAAGTTTACCTTTAGGCTCATATTCATGGGTAGTTGAGAGCCATCAACATCTAAGAGTGCAATTAGGATTACAACTCGATATACTATCCAAAGAAATTAAGTAAAATGTAGCAAATTATCCTACCCATGCATGGTAATTCAGTACTAGTTATAGATCTCTATCACTGCATGCACCAGAACTCCAAGCCGTGTTCCACAAGGTAATATCTAGACGATAAAAACTTGATGAGTTACTTTATAGAGGAGAGAGAGAGAGAGGGTATTTTGTTAATTAGGAAGGAAATATGTTACTTTTTATGCCTAATATGACATCACAAGTCGAGGTGTGACAATTATATGTGTCAATTGTGCTCCTTTTGCAAGGGCATAGGTGCATTCGATGCTAATTAGATTTGGAGCACCAATAGTGCTAATATAAGTATCTAATAAAGAGATCACATTTGAACTGCAGTGTCATGTATATACCAGCTTTATAAAGTATTGAGCGTTAAAACTTTTTTGTTGGCCGATTTCCTGCTAGAGAAGTCAGAAGTGTATCCTACAACAAAAGATAAAAGTTTAATTATACTCTTTGTATAGATTGTTTTGAAATTGAGAGCTCAACACATGCTTCATAAATGCTTTTCTTTTCTTGTATTCAAAAATCTTCATCCTCGAACTTCTAAGCAACCTTGTTTTCTACCCTCCTTCCTTTTTCCACGTGGCTCCACACACGGGCAATCTCCACATACTACTAATAACCAATTACTAAAAAGTAGTCCAAGTCACGACAAAAGCTAAAGCCAACTATTTCTTTCTTAATAATCCCTCCCTCCTTCTCTCTACTTTCTCTCTCATCGCTAATCCTTTTGTTTTGCCCTTCGCTTATTTATGCACTGCGCTGTTCACAGCAGCCTCTTGTTATTTACTGAGTCGCGCCTGCGAGCGGAGGAGAGCACATAGAAACAATTAAAAAGGATACTCCTTTGGATTGGGTTTTTGGAGAAACGAGAAGAGATAAAAATTCCAAAAAATAAAATAATATGATGTAAGTCTTCCTCAATTTCTATTGCTCACATCTCTTTGTTCTCCATCCGTTGAATAATATGGGTTGGTTTTAGATTTATTTTACAGTAACATTTAGCCATTGGTTTTCGTCGACGAAGTGCATGGTCTGAGTCTACACAGCTGAGCTTCTGTGGATCAAAATCTTTTTTTTTTTTTTTTTTTTTTCATGGGTATTTTCCTTTGCCCTTTGGATTCTAGAAATGCGTTTCCTTTTTTTATTCTGTGGTTTAAATCTTCAGATCTGAATTTGTATTGGGATAGTCATTGTTTTCTTTTATTTTACTGTAGGAAAATACTAGATTTGAGGGTAGGAAATAATCGTAGATCTGGAATTTAGAAGATGGTTATGAGGAAAGAAAATTCTGGTGGAATTGTGATTTTTATGGGATCCCCTTTTTTGTTTTGCTTATGTTTTTAATTTAAAGAATTAGACTCATGGACAGTATTTTTTGCTGAATTTATACAAGTTGGTGAAAAAGGTTAATTTTGAATGTGGTTCTTCATTTGTTTGCTAGGTATGAAAATTTTCTGATATTGGCATAGCTCCATCCCTATCCGTACATGGTGTTGAGAATCAAATGTAAATCATCTTTTCTATATTTTTATAATTCAAATTTTCATTTTATTTATTTTCTCTTTGGAGAAAAAATTTCTTGATTTTGGGTTTGATGTATGTTTGTTGAAACTTGACATTATTATCAATTTGGTTAAAGACATTACATGGGCCATTTTCTTTCTTTGCATCATTCAGTATTATTAGATTGTTTGTGGGGACCTCAAATTTCTTCAATATGGCACATGCATATTCATGTCAATTGTCTTTCTAAAAGTATCACACTTTTCATCAATGTCATGCACCCATGTTTAGATATTTCTCTTTCCATTTTTTGGGCAAATTGAGGTTCACATTATGGACACTGTGAGTTCTGTATTTCCAAGATATATGCGAGTCCCTTTCTTTAAGGAAATTTATTTTTCAATCCTTGTTTGTCACTTACTATGTTGCAAATTAAATTTCTTGAAGATCAACTCACCATCCCCGATTAAGCAGGAAATGCGGCACAAACATTGAGACTGTTTTTTGAGCTCAAGGGTGTTCCTCTCTCTGTAAGTTGCCCATGGTATAAGTTTCAATTTTCTTTTTATTTTTTTCATGCTTTATGTGAATTCAATTTTGGTTTGGATTTCTATTATTTTACTGTATTTGCAGCGGGTACAAAATGGACTAGCTATAGTATTCTTAATAATCCAATTTATTATTGGAAGGATTAATTATTTTCTCCGGATTCTGCCCTAACTTAAAGCAACTTGTTGTTTAAAAGTAAACAGATCTTCTGGACTAACAGTAAATTTCTCTTGTTATAGGTTTTTCTTTTTCTAGGATGAGTATTATTCATTCTCGGTACTAATTCATTATAAGCAAGCACAAACTCATAATTGTTTCTTCCTCACCCAGAGAATGTTAGCAAGGCAAAAGCAAATTCCCGAGAATGAATTAGCACTGCGAATGAGTTAGCAAATGCTTTGTTAAATCACTTATAAAAACACCAAATGAATCCGGCATACGAAGTAGGTCTTACATTGAGATACAAAATTGACTGGTTAGCTGATGGCAATAGAAACTAGTAAGATCTTTTCAGATATAATCACGTCTCCATGACAAAAGATGAAGCTTAAGTATTCACACACCTCATCAATGTCATCATCAAGGTAATTGATGATTTAGCATTTTATGTTGAGACATTGTTCATAGAGTAGACCTATTCTGAGTTGGCTTTTTAACCTCATGAAAGATAGATGTGGCTTATTCTTAGAGATCAAGCATTTGATAAAATGGTTCTTCAGCCTTTCTTCATATCCCATATAATGATATTCCATAGCAATAATATAATGTTAATTGAGTGACAACACCGAAGGACTGTTGTCATGATTAGTTCCAAGGTTTTAAATGTCAGCCGACATGTTCGACATGTCGGCCGAAATATCGGTTTGAGGGCTTGACCGACACGACATGGACGTTTTCAACTCGTATGTCGGTTTTCAGGGCCAAATCGAAAATATTCGGATCATATCGGGCATATCGGCCTATTTTTTAGCTTTGAAAAATCGGCCGATATGGTTTTTTTTTTAAGATCTGTTTTTTGTTATCGGGTTTGGGTTTAGTGATAAATACCCAAACCCGTTTGACCCGTTCTCATGTTTAAGGGTTTCTTATGAACCCGATAAAAAGAATTTATGAACCCAAATCCATATATTATTATTTTTTATATGTTTAGTCTATAGAATTTATAAAGTATGCTTATATTGAATTTATGAATGCTTAGATTACATTTAGAACATGATATTATACATATACGCACTACCCGATATGGCAATCCGATATTTAGTCAATGTCCTCCAATATATCCCCGATTTCCGCTATCCGACATGAATTTCAGCCATCCGACATAAACCCGACATCCAACATTTAAAACATTGATTAGTTCTACTTACTTGTATGACTTCTGTTCTCAATAAGAAAGAACTCAACTTCTTCATTAATAAAATAAATTGTGCCCCAGTATTTATTATCCATATTTTTAAATCATGCTGATGCATATGCATAAGTCAGTCATGCATAAAATAATTAGTCACAAGGCCATGGCTTAATTGATGAATTTTTTTGTTCCAGTCTTTGCTTTCTTATTTTTTAACTCTCAAGCATACTCATGTTTGATGGTGCATTACTATTTGGACTTTAAACATCCTGAAAATCAAGCATTGAACTTCAAATAACTTTTTCTTTGTGATAATCTTCTATCATATTTACCACGTGCAACACTTCACAACTGGGACAAGAAAAAAATTCACCACTTGCTCATAAAGGCCTTTTCTATCCTAACAGAACAAAAGGACATGTGAATTAATCATAAAGTTTTATAGCTTTTCAGCCTTTCATTAAGCTATACGTTCCTTCATCAAATTACAATGTTTCTGTCTTAAAAATGACACTTACTATTCTTAAGTAAAACCATAATGGACTTGCTTGTTTCTAGTGCTGGCTTGACTGTTTACCCACTATCAGGCCTTGTAGAAAATCATCAGCATAACCACTTTGTGTTAAGTCTGCTGATGCTCATGAAGGGGGAATCTAGTGAAAGTGAACAAGCTGTTGAAACATGTGCTTTGAATGCTGTAACTTATGGAGCTCTGAACTATTTAGCTTCTTGATATATATGCTACTTTGTTTGCATTTTAAAATGCCATTTTAGTAAAATGTTTCAATTATAATATTTCCCAGCAGGGGCTTTTGGTTCTAGAATGCATGGGAGATCAAATACTTCGAGATCTGGCTTCTATATGAAGATGGATATATGGAGTTTCAACAAGAAAGCTCCAATCTTGGGGTGTTATCCACAACGACCTCAAGACATTTCTCTTCTTCTTCATCGGCATTTGTCTCTGCAAGTCAGTCGCCCTTTTTCTCTCCACGTTCACCACAGGCTCAAGAACCCGAGCCAATCCTCAGAAACTCTTGCAGTGGTCTTATTATAAATGGGGATCTTTCTACTTCCACTATAGTTGTTAAGCAACCCAAATGCATATCTAATCTCAATTTTGTGCTTTCTGATGTTTCACCTGCACCTAGCTTTTGCCCGTCAAGTAATTTTGAAACCCCAGTAACTGTCTTCAGAGAGAATGGCATTTGTAGCTCCTCTAATTATAGCCAAGGACGAAGAGGGAAGCTAAAGAGAACAGGAAGATGCAAGCTTTCATTTGTTCGACCTTCTCCTTCAGTCTCCTCTTCCAGTAGGCTAAGAAGCTGTGATGTCTACATTGGATTTCATGGGAGAAAACCTTCATTATTGAGATTTGCCAATTGGCTTCGTGCTGAGCTTGAACTTCAAGGCATCAGTTGTTTTGCATCTGACAGAGCTCGGTGTAGGAACTCAAGGAGCCATGAGACAGTTCAAAAAGCAATGAATGCATCCTCCTTTGGAGTGGTGATCCTCACTAGGAAGTCATTTGGTAATGCTTACACCATTGAGGAGCTTCGACATTTCTTGGGTAAGAAGAATCTATGCCCAATTTTCTTTGATTTGGGTGTCGGCGATTGCTTGGCGAGAGATATAATTGAAAAAAGGGGAGAATTGTGGGAAAAACATGGAGGTGAGCTTTGGGTTCATTATGATGGATTAGAGAAAGAATGGAGAGCAGCAGTTGATGGGCTTTCTCGGTTATTGGATTGGCAATTGGAGGCCTATGATGGAAATTGGAGAGATTGCATATCAAATGCAGTGGTTCTTTTAGCTACGAGATTAGGAAGGAGAAGTGCAGTAGAGAGAGTAAATAGATGGAGAGAAAGAGTGGAGAAGGAGGAGTTTCCTTTCCCTCGAAACGAAGATTTTGTTGGGAGAAAAAAGGAAATCTCTGAATTAGAGCTCATTTTATTTGGAGATGTAAGCAGAGACTGCGAAAGCGAATATTTTGAGATCAAAACCAGACACAAGAGGAAAAATTTGATGATTGAGCGGTCGAAGAACTATCGAGGAGATGAGAATGCAACTGCAGAGCAATCAGAGAGCAAATCTGAGAAGGAAATAGAAATGCTCAGGGTGGGAAGTCCACAGAGGCAACTCCGTCCTCTGAGAACGAAGAATTGCGCAAATTATGGGAGAAGAAAGCGATCAACAAAGATATTATATGGAAAAGGAGTTGCTTGTGTCTCCGGAGATTCAGGAATTGGTAAAACTGAACTCATATTGGAGTATGCATACAGATTTTCTCAAAGATACAAGATGGTCTTGTGGGTGGGAGGAGAAAATCGATATATCCGTCAAAACTATTTGAATCTTCGTAATTTTCTCGAAATTGACCTCAGCATTGAACACCACTCTCTTGAGAAAGGAAAGGTGAAGTGCTTCGAGGAGCAAGAAGAAGACGCAATAGCCAAAGTTCGAAAGGAGTTCATGAGAGACATTCCCTTTTTAGTTGTGATTGATAATTTGGAGAGTGAAAAAGATTGGTGGGATCGAAAGAGTATTATGGATCTCCTCCCTCGTTTTGGGGGAGAAACTCACTTCATAATCACAACTCGTCTCCCTCGAGTAATGAACTTGGAGCCAATGAAGCTTTCTTATTTATCGGGCATTGAGGCATTATCTTTGATGAAGGGAGGAGTAAGGGATTACCCGATTGCAGAAATCGATGCACTCAGAGAAATCGAAGAGAAACTTGGCAGGCTTACACTGGGTCTTGGTATTATAGGAGCTATTCTCTCAGAACTCCCTATAACTCCTAGCAGACTTCTTGATACTATAAATCGAATGCCCTTGCGAGGTCCAACATGGAATGATAAAGAAGTGATAACTTTAAAGCGAAACCCTTTTCTGGTTCAGCTTCTAGATGTTTGCCTATCGATATTTGACCATGCTGATGGACCGAGGAGTTTAGCAACGAGAATGGTTCAGGTCAGTGGTTGGTTTGCTCCTAGTCCAATCCCAATCCCTCTCTTAGCTTTGACTGCGCACAAAATCCCAAGAAAGCACCGGCGCTCTAGGGTTTGGAGAAAATGCGTTGATGCAATAACCTGCAGCTTCTCAGCATCTTACATGAAGAGATCAGAGGCAGAAGCAGCTTCAATGTTGACAAGATTTGGGATTGCAAGAAACAGCACAAAACCTGATTGTATCCATTTTCACGAGATTATCAAGCTCTATGCTCGCAAGAGAGGATCATCAAGAATTGCACAGGCTATGATTCAATCAGTTTATCTCCGAGGCTCAATCCCTCAGTACCCTGAACACTTGTGGGCTGCTTGCTTCTTGCTATTTGGTTTTGGGAATGATCCAGTAGTCATCGAACCAAGCCCATCAGAGTTACTATTGTTTGTGAAACGCGTGGTTCTTCCTCTCGCTGTACACACATTCATCACTTTCTCTCGTTGCGATGCAGCATTGGAGCTTTTGAGATTATGTACCGATACACTAGAGCTCACTGCTGAATCTATGGTCTCGAGAGCTGAGAAATGGCTAGATCGATCATTTTGCTGCTTAAAGCCTGCGCATTCTGATGCACAGTATACATATTTATGGCAGGAGCTTGCATTGATGAGGGCTACTGTATTGGAAACACGAGTGAAATTGATGCTTAAAGGGGGGCAATTTGATATTGGAGATGATTTAATCAGAAAGGCGATTTTTATCAGGACATCAATATGTGGAGAGCATCATCCGGATACAGTATCAGCTCGAAATACACTGGGGAAACTTACCAGGCTTCTTACAAATATTCAGAGTTGAGATTAATGTTAGTTTATTTTCCTTTATTTATAGAGCAACATATTATTCTTTTATCCGATTTCATAGAGATCATATAAAATCTGGTAGCATCAAATAAGAGCTGTTCTTCTTTTTTTTTTTTCCCTCCTTATTTTGTAACGGTGGTTTGGCTAATTTAGATTCTGTAGTCCATTTCAGTTTTGCCTGTGTAGTTGTAGAAACTGTAATACTGATATAGTGTTTTTTGCTCTCTATTCTACTTGTCCTTTGAATTAGCTGCTGTCATCTTTGTATGAATGCAATCAAGTATCATCATTTTTGCAAGGATTAATTGCATATTCTTCCTATATTATTGGAGTCTGACCTGCTGTATGCCTAAATTATTTTAGTTGCATTTACATACTTTTAACTTCAGATGACACATGAAAATTGTGGGACAACAAATTATCTTTTTGGTCCTCAAATATAGTTGATGAAAAACTAAATTTGCCCCTTAAACTGAAGGCTAAAGAATAAAACTTTGTCGTCAGACTATTCTCATGTGACATATCAACTTAAAGGATGAAAAATGCCGTCTCAAATTTAGAGGAGATAAAGTGCTAATAAAATAATTTATGTAGTATAATAACTACATCCCTAAAAGGGTGCATCTGAAATTACTTTGGGGACAATTTTATGCTGACAATCTCGATCTATTGCCATTCTTATGAAGTGTAGAGGAGTAGGAATTGTATCTTGCAAAGTATATGTGGCGAAAATTGATTTTTATTTGTGGGAAGGTGAAAAATGAAAAGAAAGAAGCGTGAAATGTCAGTCAGGATGGCCGAGTGGTCTAAGGCGCCAGACTCAAGTTCTGGTCTTCGAGAGAGGGCGTGGGTTCAAATCCCACTTCTGACAACATTAGCTTGATTTTTTGGATTTAATTTTAGTTTCTCTAAATATTGGTTACGTTTTTCTTCCTTTTGTTTGCTTCAGAATAATAACGAAATAGAATAGCGAAATCTTATTTTGTTTATTTTTAAAACCGAAAATTTTCTTTTAATAACAAAATCTGATTTTATTTTATTTTACCTTGGAAATTAATATAAAAGCTTTATTTTTTTTCCCTTGTGCGAGGAACATTCTCCTTTCTCAGTCTAGATAATTAGCACAAGTGTTGCAACGCCAAGTAATTAGAAGCTAGAAATAGCTATATGCTGTAGAAATAGATTATGTTGGCCTTCTTGTTTTGATGATGTTTAACAAACAATTTATCACTAATGTTGTTTGTCTAGTATTTGTGTTTTTCTTATTTATTATAGACAAATAACGTTGTTGGGGATGGATGAAATAGAGCTTCAACGATCATATCCAAAGGAGGTTGGCGAATGTCGGTGAAACCTTGGCTATTCAAAGTTCAAGATCCAAGTTAAAGCTTCATCCGTGAGATTACCAAGTCAAGCTTATTGAAGATCAAGATAAGCTGAGTTAGTATAGGTTTATATATGTGTGTTAAGTACTCTAAGCTCAATTATTATACACACACATTTTATTAGTTTCCTTGTATATATATGTAATCACATATATATACAACACAAGTTTTCGGTTTCATGGTTTATAAAATGAAATTACAGAATCTTGCATATTTATTATTGTGATTTGTTTATCTAGATTAGATAGGGAAACAAATCATATTTTCATATACATACTTCATAGGTTTTATTTTCTATTGTATTTTGAAAAGAAAAATAATTGTTTTGAATTAGTTTATAGACTATTTAATTCAGTTCATACATGTATTTACTTAAAAGTCGATATATCATTTTGTAAAGTTTCAAAGTTGGTTTATGTCAAAACACTCAAAAATCAGAGTATCTCCATTATTTTCATTGTTTTGACATAGTTTGTAAAATGATGATATTTTTTCATTTGGGAAGTCCTCTTTTCGAAAACCAGATCGTCTGTAGGCATGTTTATTATCATGTTTACAATCATTCCCCAAGAGTTTTACATTTGTTTGGAATTTATTTGATATTTTTAAACAGGGTTTTAAAATCACGGCTCTAAAACCGATTTTCTGGAAATGTCAGTTTTCGGTTCGACCGTACGGTCGACCGTGTCCAATTGACCATTGTCCAGTATTTTTCCAGAGATTCGTCGGTCGACCAGGTCGGTCGACGGAGAGCTCAAATCGGTGACCGACAGAATTTCCGCGTCGATAGCGACGTTAGGATCCAGAAAGTTTTTTCTTCGTCGGTATTTGGCTCTCAATCGGTCGACGCAACGGGATTTTCTCGACGCGACAATATGCCGGTTGTCTTTGATAACGGCTCTCTTCTTGAGCCTGTTGCGGGGTTTTTGGTCATTTTGTTTTCGGGAGGTTTTTGGCTGAGGATTTCTAGTAGGGTAATTATACC
>NC_033803.1:59623962-59627546 GCF_001876935.1 Asparagus officinalis | reverse complement strand
AGCACATTATCAACAAATGAAGTTATTGACGCGGGATGGATGACACCGCGCGTTTCAGAAGGAGTTAGCTTGCATTTGTAACTTCTTCTGTAGAGCGTTGCAAGACCGTTTGCTTCATATCGCTGGCTTTAGCTGTGTGGGGTGTGAAAGCCGTCAGATTTGTAACTTTCACTTAGATTGTGAAGACTGCTGCCATAGAGTTTTCATCAGTTGTCGAAGTGTCGGCTTGAATTGTAACCTTTCTCGATCTATGTGAAAAAAAAAAAAAAATGTCCTCTATTATGCGCTTTCGATCACCGACCCGAAAGCTTTATTGATTGTAGCTTTTCGTTGTAGGAGCTAAGAACGGAGATCAACATCCATAGCTGTCTTAAAGATGAATTATTCGGCCATAGCTCTGCTACCGAAGCAACATATTGCGACTATTATGTTTCGATCATCGACGCCGAAAGCCTATTTGGATTGTAGCTTTCCGTGTAAGAGCTACACGGAATCAACATCTATAGTGCTCTTAAAGATGAATATTCGCCCATGAGCTCTCTATAAGCAACTCACCAACTGAGTCCAACTTTTTACTTTACTAAATCGTCCCACTGCTCATCAGCAGTTCTAATAGTTGCTGACGATATTAGGCCATGCTTTGTCAAGCGCATCAAGAGTCAATCATCTCAGAGGTGAGGTCGCTGTTTTGTGCCATTGTGTAGTTGGCGGATGCACGGTGTGATTGGGAAGTCGTCTGCATTGTGACTCCGTTGTCGGAGCCTTGTTTTGAAAAGCTATCTATTGTGGATTTTTAGACAGCCTAACAGTTGGCGTGCTTATGTTCATATCAGTGACCATGTCAGGGATAAGCTAGAAGCTAAGTCACAGAAGTGCACATTCATTAGATACAATATTGATGAGTTCGGGTATCGCCTTTGGGATGAGAAGAACAAGAAGATCATCAAAAGCAGAGACGTGATATTCAATAAGGAGGTGATGTACAAGAACAGGAAAAATGCCAAGGATAGCCAAAGCAGGGGGTGTACCACTACGGATACAGGTGGATCCGAGTACATGGATTTAGAGGAACTTTCAGATAGGGGTGATGATGTTTGTTCTGATCAGAGAATGGAGAAGGCTCCAGGTGCAGAAGAAACTACCCAGGGTGTGGAGCTTAGGAGGTCATCCAGGGTACCTAAACCAAATCCCAGATATCTTTCATCTATTGACTACCTATTGTTGACAGATAGCAGTGAGCCGGAGTGCTATGAAGAGGCAATGCAAGTGAGTCTAAAAATTCTGTAGTTTGTTCCATTGAGTTCTTTGACTCTAATGCCCTAACAAGGATGAAGTTAACTAACTTTGAACTTCATGATCAAAATCCCCAAAATGAGTCTCACCCTCCTCAAGAACAAAATCCACAAGATATTCCACAATCCTCAAGTCATGCAGGCCCTTCCTCTAGCCAACAACCACCTCAAATACAATTAGAACCTTCCTGCTTCTCTGATGTGCAATATAACACATTATCTGCAAACATCCTTGAGTTAGAGACTAGTCAGCGAGCTCTTTATGCTCAGAACACTTACATCATCAGTAATCAGGAGGATTTAATCAAGAAATTTGGTAACTTGGATATGAAGCTCAGTGCATTTTTTCCAAGGACATCCACCTCCTCCAGGACCTTCATGTTAGAGTACTATGCATGCATCATATAGTGTTTGGCTTAGTTTCATGTTTGTGGTAAAAACTATGTGTTAACTTGGTTTGTTTAAGATTATGTGTTAAAAACTATGTGCTAGTTATTTGCTTTAAGACTTGTGTAATATATTGTAAGTTGCTACTATGTTTCATTTATGTTTAGTATATTCATGTGCTTTTAGTGTGATAATTACTTAGTATATTCATGTGCTAAATATTCTAAACAGATTGTGATGATGGATATTGTTGATCTTTTGGTATTTATGGCATGTCTTTGCCTACCCATCTGGATGAGTGAAGTAATAGACTATGTTCACAATCTGGAAGACCTTTTTAAAAGTTTTGGCTCATGAAGATGATATTATGACATGTTTAGCATAGGTGTTTATTTCTTTTTGTTAATGAAAAAGGGGGAGAATGATATTAATGTTATGCTATATAGACTCAAAAATATGAATTTTAGACTCTAATATGCTTTTATGCAGGGGGAGTAAGTATATTTGTTCATAAATGTTTAATTCTTTTAGAATATACTTACATATGCATAAATTGTTTGTCATCATAAAAAAGGGGGAGAATGTTAGATATCATGTCCCCATGATATAATTTTGATGATAACAATTTATTCATAATATGAATCACTATGTGTATTATTGTGCACTAACATTTCAATACAACTATCAACATGAACAAGTGCAAGATGAGTTCAAGACATCATGAAGTAAAGACATTGAAGAGCTTATATACCAATGTAATTTTTATATTTTCTTTACTTAGAAATTTTGTTCAAGCCTTGATCACTCACACATACACACATATAGAGATTAGAACACATTAACACAGGCTTAATGTGTTGGTTAACAATAGAAATCCCCTATGTTAACCATTAGAGTATTTAGTTAATTAGTGAGTCTCAAAATATTTCATACATAACATTTTGAACCTTTAATAGTCAATTAGTTAGAATTGAAGTCGACAACTGAAACATTTGATCAAAATATAAGTTTCTGTAAAAATACAGTATAGTATAAGTGATAATAGTCGACTACTAAGATCTATTTTAGATTTCCAGACTGATTGTTTTATAGAGTAGTCGACTACTAAGAATTATAGTCGACTACTCAGCTTCGAAATTTGAATTCCAGAGTTTTTGTTTTATAGAGTAGTCGACTAATGACTACATAGTTGACTACTAAGAAAAATCCTGAGTTTACTGAAGTTGTTTGAACTCAGAGTAGTCGACTATAATGACTATTAGTCGACTACTAAAATAGTTTTCTGATATTTCAGATTTTGAAAAAGTGACTGTTTATAGCTATTATGTGCATGTTTTTAGGGTTTGAAAAATTATCTTTTCAATGGCTATAAATAGGTTACAAGTTTAGAAAATTAATTCACGAATTCCTATCTATAAGATTCAATTTTTGCGTATTTTCAAGAGTTAAAAATTTCCAGATTTTCACTAAGTATTGAGAAAAAGCATTATCTGAGTTAGTCTTTGATCTTCATTCAATATACAATCAAATTAGGCAATTTTCAGATATTGAAAACATTCCTAAGTCACTGCTACACATCATAATATACTCAAGGCTTATAGGAATCAAGTTGTAACAAGACAAGTGTTTTCTCGGGTGTGAGGGGTGTAATCTCTTGGTGAAGAGATTGTTGTAATTTGTAGGGAGTTGCAAATTGGTCAGATTTTCTGTTTTGATTTTGTAAGTTTTTCAAAATCATAGTAGAACTCTCAAGCGGGATTTGCTTGTGGACTGGATGTACACCTGAGAGGTGGAATCAGTATAAAATATTATGTTTGTGATTGTTATTTTTCTGTGATTGTACTATCTTCTTTGCAAATTATAATCTTCTTTGCATAAATTTTTAATAAAATATTATTCACCCCC
>NC_033803.1:59620502-59623952 GCF_001876935.1 Asparagus officinalis | reverse complement strand
CCCCCCCCCCCCCCCCCCCCTCTAGTGTTTTAGTGTGATTGAATCAGATCCTTCACAAAAACTTCTCATAATAAGAACTAAAATAAACTTTAGAAACCTTGAATGATTACCTTTTCCCTCTTGTCCAAGTATGTTTTCATCAGGTACGAAATAACTCTCAAAAACAAGCTCACATCTGCAGGAAGCATTTCCATAGAGACTTAAAAGGTAATGTTTAAAATAAAATAGTGCATAATTATAAATGAACAAGTGAAACTTACGTATCACTTCCTCGCATTCCAAGTTTGTCCAACTTCTAGGCAGCAGAGAAACTGCAAAAGTGAACAACTGTAAGCAGGGAGAACTCGTAGCATGACTTAGCATTGAACAATATTGACAACTATGCATTAAAACTAATGAAGAGTATATGTTGCTTCATCTAAAGAATATAAATTCAGAAACTGTACATGATAAATGACTTTCAAAAAGTAACTTACTGAGTCCATATTAATAAGTACAAACTAGAATAGAATATTACAAATACCCTAGCATCTATTTCTCAATTATAAATGTTGTTATTCCTTTTGATCCAGCAGTAGAAACACTTTCAAGTTCAACCAATGAACCTATATGCTTCTTTGTTTTGAGTTAAAAAATCTTATTCTAAGATCTCAAGTTATTCATGATACCCATCCTGTTTTACAAATTCAAGTTGACTTGTATTACTAGTTCATAAGACTCGTGTCAGTTCGTTCACTTTGATCCTGTTTTACAAATTCAAGTTGACTTGTATTACTAGTTCATAAGACTCGTGTCAGTTCGTTCACTTTGATGTTCGACTGAGCACATAAGACTCGTGTCAGTTCGTTCACTTTGATGTTCGACTGAGCATATGTTTCTCATAATTACATTATATGTATGAGAACCACTATTTATACTAGGAAACTATTGGTAAAAACTGATAGAGGAATTATTTTTAGATCATACTCAAGTTGAGCATTTTACTAGGAAACTATTGGTAAAAACTAAAAGAGGAAATGAAGCCACAACGCAAAATGCAAAAAGAAGACGAAAGGAATCTGTAAGTCTATGTCAAGTATGTATGAGTCTAGCAGCTATCATTTTTAACTACACAATAAATTATAGTCCAAGTAATTTGAATAATACTTAAACCACCAATTAAGAAAATAGAAATTTAATTTGAATAATACTTAAACCACCAATTAAGAAAATAGAAATTACACCCTCTATTCATAGCAAGTCTAAAAGTTTCTAATTATTTTGTGCCACCAATTAAGAAAATAGAAATTACACCCTCTATTCATAGCAAGTCTAAAAGTTTCTAATTATTTTGTGTGAGACCTTATGAAACTCACTTGACGAGGGTCTGGGCAAGTTGCCAGATTGATTTTGATTTGTGCTTTTACAGAGCATTCATGGAGTTCCTAATTTTTGTTGCCTAAGGTTCAAAAATAATAATCCAATAAGAAATCGATAATGGCACAAGTCGAGAAATACAAGACTTAAAAAGTTAATAAGGAAAAAAATGGAATCATACACTGAGGGATTCTATTGAGAGCTCCATCAATTGTAGCCTCCTTAATGATTCGGATAGAATGTTTTTAGACTGCAAAGAAAACAAAATTTGCCAGAGAAAACTCTTATTCTTTACTGTAATGAACTATGCAATTCAAAAAACTCTAATACCAACTTCAAGCCCTTAACTTCCAATTGAAGAAAAGCTAATCATATATTCACAACCATATTGTACCAATACCAATAATGTCTAGTATAAAGAAGGAAAAAAGATCCAACAACAACCCATAGTTATGTTATTTCCAGTCGCAATAAATTTTCAAGCAGTCAAATTAGCATGGAAAATCACCAAATAGAAAAATGATACCATGTAACGAAATTCTAGTGGTCACTTTGTGATTCATATTTAAACAATCCAAAACAGAAGAATAATTCAACTAGAACAATCAAATATTTTTATAAAAGAACTACAAAGATTCTTGGATTAATATTATGAGATCGAATCTATCCAAAGGAGTTATAGAAAATAGAATGATTAGGATATGCCCATGGTGATTAACATTCAAGCACCCTTGTGCCTTTACTCACACAAGGTTGATAGCTAGTACTTTGTTCTCTTTCATAATGTTTACATGATAATCCACTATGGTTAAGGGCTATACAAGGTCTATAGGGTGTTCTTTCAATCACATTTCACAACCTATGTTTAACTAGAGAGGGGTCATCTTCATGAACAAGGACTACAACCGATCCCTTCACCGTCTGGTGTTCTTATATGCTCTATGAGGTTGACTCATATGCAATCCAATTAGGGAGTTTTCAGCTTTATGTCTCCACTATTATTGGTTCATACCATCAATAGAAACTCAAGTGCATGTCAATATTTACCTTTGCCTAGAAGCTTGCAAGCATTCCTCTGAACCCATTTCAAAGACTTCATATTTAGAATCATGTCAGTTATCGGTTGTTCAGCAAGCACAACATCATGTCAACGATGTCTTCATAATGAACATTAAATATATACTAAACAAATTTAAAATTGATTATCAGTAGTTCCCAGCATTTCCCAGCATTTGATGTCACATTTAAGCTCGGAAACATTATGATAGTTTCAGACAGTAGGCAAAGATTTCAAAACTATCCGCCACACATCGGAAAGCAAACAAAACCAACCACTAAGAGTAAAGAACACAATAAAATGAGCAAAATTAACAACAAAAGTAGAATATATTTGTTCAAACTACCAAATCGCTCCAATTTCCCCTCACACAAGCTCAATCTCTCCTACGATTTAAACTCATATGCTTAATTATCAATCTCTTAGCAGAAAACAACTAAACCCATAAAAATAGTAGACGATAAAATCGAGATAAATTCTTACAATCTCAGTCTTGATAGGATGATCATCTTGTCGAATTCCACTGCTCCTCAATCTCACTGCTCAAACTAAATGTTTTATCATAACTTAGGGGTTTTCAAACTAAATGCATTTTTTTGTAATTTCCCTTCCAAAACAAAATTGTAACGTTAGTAAATCTTTAGTTAAATTATACAATTACAACCAAAGATAACTCATAACCATACAACTATATATTATTACAATATTTAATATCTAATTATATTGTATCCAATCCACAAAAGCACCAAACAAGATCAAAATTTACAACAATAAAATTAAAAAAAAATTAAAATTTGCATACTTTCGTAAGATGGTGGTGGAGCAAGAAGAAGCGATCAGTATGAAGGAGGAGGGTGGTTAGAGATCAGTAGAAAGAGGGCGGCGGCGGAGGAGGAGGGTGGGGGGACGGTAGGACGGCGGGGAGGCGGGCGGTAGGGAGGTAGGAGAGAAAGAGGGAGAGGAGAGAGAGGGCAGGCGGGGCCGGCGGCGTGCAGCAAGGAGAGAGAGAAGGAGGGCGGCGGAGAGAGAAGGGGCGG
>NC_033803.1:59588002-59615502 GCF_001876935.1 Asparagus officinalis | reverse complement strand
TTCCTTCAAACCAAATCCCAATTCTTCCAGCCATAAGTCTGATGGAAAGTTTTGCTTTGTCTGTGGTAGAACCAACCACATGGCTCACAATTGTTTCTTTCGGAAGAAGGAACCATCTAAACCTGCTCCTAAAGGAAATGGATCCAACAAAGTTAATATGATTGAAATGAATCTAACCTCCTTTAGGTTAGCCTCTTCATCTCATCTTGTAAATTCTCTAACTTCTTCCACTGATTGGTATTTGGATTCTGGAGCAAATATCCATGTCTGTAATGATCGCTCTTGGTTTTCAAATTATCAGGAATCAAGTGGAGGAAGCATAAGCTTAGCAGATGACTCCACTAAAACAATAATAGGAAGTGGACGTATAGAGCTCACCATGACTTCTGGGAAAGCTCTTCATCTGTAAGGCGTTTATCATGTTCCTTCTCTCCGTCGCAATCTAATTAGTGAATCTCTTCTTCTTAGAGCTGGTTATAGGATTATAAAAGAATCCAACAAATTTGTGATTACAAAGAGTAATGTTTTCATAGGAAAAGGTTTTATCTGCAATGGCCTTTTCAAACTCAATGTAATCAATTCTAGTTCTAATGAAATTTCTGAGTCTTCTGTTACATAAATTGTTAAATCTTGTGATGTCTGGCATGGATGACTTGGACATGTCAATTTTTAAACCTTGCAGAGATTGAGTAAATTAAACCTTATTCCCAAATCTTCTCATGATACCTCATCTAAGTGTGAAATCTCTGTTCAGGGGAAACACACTAAACAACCCTTCAAGTCTATAACTAGAAACTTCGAACCCCTCGAATTAATTCATAGTGATATGTGTGACTCAAACCGAGTTCTCACCCGAGGGGGTAGGAGGTATTTTGTGACTTTTATAGATGATCACTCCAGATATTGTTACACATATCTTATCAAAACTAAAGATGAAGTCTTAGATAGGTTTAAGGTGTACAAAGCTGAATCTGAGAACCAACTTGACAGGAAGATCAAGATTCTAAGATCTGATCGTGGGGGGAGTATACCTCAAATCATATGACTGAATATTGCCAAGAACAGGGTATTATTCATGAGCTTACTGTTCCCTATACACCACAGTCTAACGAGGTAGCAGAACGAAAGAATAGAATCCTAATGGACATGGTGAATTGTATGTTACTCAGTTTAGGAGCACCTAAAAATCTCTGGGGTGAAGCTCTTCTTTCCGCTTGCTTCATTCTCAATAGGATTCCCCAGAAAAATTTTGATACAACTCCTTATGAATATTAGAAGGGGAGATCTCCTAATCTGAACTTCTTCCGGGTTTGGGGTTGCTTGGCTAATGTAGCTATTCCCGAACCTAAGAAGAGAAAAATTAGTTCTAAGACTGTAGATGCTGCTTTTATTGGATATGTACTAGATAGCAATATTAACAGATTTCTAGTCATCAACTCTGAAATCAGTGACATATCCAACAATATCATCATTAAAGCAAGAGATGCAGTCTACTTTGAAAACATCTTTCTTTTCAAATCTAAAATCTCAGAAAATCTCAGATCATCCCTTCCTTCTGATCTACCATCTTCCAGTTCTTCTCAACCTCTTGATATTGAACCTCGAAGAAGCAAAAGAGGTAGAATCGAAAAGAATTTTGGAGAAGACTTCCTAACCTTTCTTGTTGAAGGTGATCCAAGCTCATTCCAAGAAGTAATGCATTCACCTGATTCTCCTTTCTGGAAAGAAGCCATTGATAATAAAATTAAATCTATCATGGAAAACCATACTTGGATACTCACCGACTTACCTCCAAGTTGTAAACCTATTGGTTGTAAGTGTATATTCAAAAAGAAACTCAGAGCTGATGGTTCCATATATAAATTTAAAGCTAGATTAGTAGCTAAAGGCTATACTCAACAAAGGGGCATTGATTATTTTGATACCTACTCTCCTGTAGCCCGTATCTCTACTATCCGAGTATTATTAGCCTTTGCTGCTATCCATAAGCTGATCATACATCAGATGGATGTCAAGACTACTTTCCTGAATGGTGATTTAGATGAAGAGATCTATATGCACCAACCTGAAGCTTCATTGCCAAGGGTTAGGAAAACAAAGTCTGCAAGCTTGTTAAATCTTTGTATGGTCTTAAACAAGCTCCTAAACAATGGCACCAAAATTTTGACAACGTCATTGCACAATATGGCTTTACTGTGAATGAACACGATAAATGTGTCTATTCTAAAGTGATAAATAATGACTATGTCATTCTCTGTCTCTATGTTAATGATATCCTTATCTTTGGAACAACACTTGAATTAATTTCAAAGGTTAAGGATTATCTTTCCAAAAACTTTGATATGAAACACTTAGGTCTTGCTGACATGATACTTGGAATGAAGATCTCTAGAGACACTAGAGGAATATCTTTGAGTCTTTCCCATAGCATTGAGAAAATGCTAATCAAATTCAACTTTCATAACTCTAAACCTGTTTCCACACCTTATGATTCTTCTATATCCTTGAATAAGAATGAAGGTGATCATGTCTCCCAGCTGAGGTATTCTCAGCTCCCAGCTGAGGTATTCTCAGCTCCCAGCTGAGGTATTCTCAGCTGATTGGATCTCTTTTTTACATATCCAACCGGACCAGACCCGATATAGCCTATGCTGTAGGGAGACTGAGCCGGTATACTAGCAACCCTAGGAAAGATTATTGGACTACCTTAGAAAGAGTATTCAAATATCTGAAAGGCATAATTGACTATTGCTTGACTTACACTGGTTATCCTGATGCTATAGAAGGGTATAATGACGCCAACTGGGTCACAGATTCGAACAGTATAAAGTCTACATCTGGATATGTATTTCTTTTTGGTGGTACAGCTGTATTCTAAAAATCTTGTAAGCAAACTATAATTGTCAGGAGCACCATGGAGTCTGAATTGATTGCTCTTGATACTACTTGCATAGAAGCTGAATGGTTAAAAGATCTTCTCTCTAAACTTCCTTTGGTCTCTAAACCCTCTCCTCCTATTTTCATTCACTCTGATTCTAGATCTTCCATAGAGCTTCTAAAGCAAGTACATGTAAATGAAAAACATAACAAATATATTCAAATAAGATATAAGTTTGTACAACGCCTGTTAGGCAAAGTTGTGATCTTGGAATTTGTAAAGTCTGAGAAAATCTTGCTGACCCTTTGACTAAGGGATTATCCAGGAGTGTGGTTCTGGATTCATCGAGGGAGATCGGTTTAAGCCCATAAATGAGGTCACTGACAGCGGTAACCCAACCCTTATTTGGAGACGTAGTCCCAATGTCGGCTCAATGTGGTAGAAACAAGCTGGACAAGTGACTCTCGTGTGGAGTATCAACATATATATATTTATATATCATTATGTAGTATTTGCTACTACCCCTTCTCTATGATGACGATGCTCTTATGATACAGCTGGCTAGGCTTAGTTTTACTCTTAATAAGTTCAACGTGTGTATTATGAGGGGTATTAAATAAACAGCTATAGTACCATTTGAGGACTTACCTACGTGAGAGGAACCGTAATGGCCGCGGTTGGAGGGGGGCAGGGCTAACCCCTAGAAACTCTCATGAGTCGGTTTTTTGTGAGCATGGCCTTTAACTCTCAACCCGCTTAGCTCAATAGATAAAAACATATTGTGTGTATTTTATCAATACCTGATTCAAGGGGCCTAATTCAAGGCCTAGTCCATTATGTCCCTCAGGTGGTGATGAACTCACTAAGGAAAGGTTCAAAGCCGAAATCTACCTCTCCCGAATTCACGATACGAAAGGTTGCCCAATCTATATTTATTTTGTGATTTAATTATTTATTGTTTTATGAGTTTTCAGTCAATATTGCCTTTTGGGGGGGACTGTTGGATGTTTCGTTCATGAAAAGGAAATTTTGCCTTTGTGAATAGTCCCACATTAGAAAATAAGATGAATAGTATAAAGTATATAATGGTTCTCTCCTTATTGGGCTTTGAATAGTGTTTTGGGTTTTGTGGGCGTTGCATATCTATCTCCCACATGCACCCTCGCCCGCCCGCCACGCCACGCCACGCCGCACACGCACACATTTTTTGCTTCTCAAGCTTTTATTTTTGCACGTTTTACACATTTTGTAACGGCTGCATGCGGGTAATGGAAGCAAGATTCGTGCGTAACGGTCCCTTAGATTCAGCGTGGGTTACACTTCTCCTCACCTATATAAGCAGGCGTAGAGCTCATTCAGAGACACACCAACGAAGAGAAGAAAAACTTCAAAGCTCTCTTTCTCTACTCTCATTTCTCCAAGTAATTTCGGTTACATATTTACATTTATATTTTGGGCAACCGTTTTCATCTGAGCATAAGCTCTATGACTCATGACCGAGTACAGAGGCCGGCCGATTCCGGGGGTTTTCACCTCTAGGGGAGATGGGACAGATTGCGCCAGGGCGATAGGCGGGTCCTCAATCTTCTAGGACAGTGACATCACGACTGCTCCCGATCAGGCCTGAATTTTCTAACTCTTTAATTTGGATTTTAAATTATTATTCTTATTATATTCCTGTTAAACAGCAAATTCGTCGCTGTTTAGTTCTACGACAGAATTATACCTATCTGCGACGTCAATTTTTCGTCGCATATACCCTGTTTTCTTATAGTAGATCATGATAGCCAACATCTACAAATATTATCATCCACAAGAAAGCACGGGTTCTAATTTAAATATACATATTATTTGTATTGAGAAACTAAGAATAAATCACTCAATGAACAGTGTTTTAAAAATAGAAATGATTTCTAATATTGGTTCATAAAATCTTAAGTGCTTTAAACTAAACTTTCCTTTTCTTAGAAAAGGAAATTATCAAATGCACATAATTTGAACAAATCCCATAAATTTCAAAGTTGTAGAACTACCTAACTCGTGTAAAATTAATTCTTTATCTCTAACCGCTGATAAGATTAACACTATTAAACTTTCCTATTATATATGCTAGTCTTCTTTATATAATTTCAGTTATACCTATAACGGTCATCTCCATTAACCTGAATATTCAATAAATCCTTCGTTACTATGTGTTAGATATTTTTTAAATGGGTCCCACACACAATTGTTTTTTCCTCACACATGGGCGGCTATGAAAATTTTTTTTCTCTTTCAATGAATAGTAAAAACATGAGGGTTTTAAATTTCTTCGGCGATGCCAAACTCAGAGAAAATTTTTGGACGTGGGGCCCACATGCATAGTAAAATATATTATTTTATTAGTGTATAATGTTTTCCCAAAAGCTATAAATAGACCTTAAATCCTTAAGGAAAATTTATTCCAAAAACAACAATCAATATATATAGATATATATGTTGTAGAATAGCTAGTGCTTGTAGGAACAGTGCCTAGACCGAGAAGGTCTTATAGATCGAGGAGATCTTTGCCTCTTATGCTAATCTAATCTGATTTTATGTCAATTAAAACCAATTAACAAGTTATCCTAGCAAGTATAAAATATAACAAGATACATGAGCTAGGATAGGCAATATGAACTAATGAATATATCCTAGCAATGAGATATTACAAATATATGAGCAAGGATATATAAACAACACAAGGGTAAATAATAAAAACTAAGAGGTGGACAAACTAACTAATGAGACAATGGCGATATGAGAAATGAGCACAAATATAAATGAACGCCAAAGCACACACAAACACAATCAAATGATCACGGAGTTCGGACCTTCCGTCCTACGTCTCCGCTCCCCACTCCCGGGGAGAAATCCACTAACACAACCGGGTTTTCTACGCTTACCCGAATAACGTTTACACCTCACACTCGGTTTTCTAGATAACCAAAAACTTTACAATCACCACTGTTGCAATCCCACTCTACACCCTCTCAAGTGTTGAACTAGACGTGTCTCCCTCAAGTGCTCGGATACAACCTCTCCCTAGGTTCGTTAACCAACATCACTCCTCTTAGGACGATCCTCGACTCTCGCCACACACTTCTCTCGGTGTACAAGTGTATTACAAAGTGATCCTCACAATTAGGCTCAATACAATAAATGTTTGTTTTCTACTATGGATGAGAACACAATGAAAACTCACACTCAATTGTTACAACTCTCACCAACCCAAATATACTATGTATGAAAATACGATAAGCTCATGTGGGTGTGTGTAACAATGAGAGAATCAAATCAGCTAAACTCAAATGTAAAACTAGCTTTAAATAAGATGATAATCAAGCAAATAGATATAAAGATAGAAAAGAGTTTAGGGAAACTTCTCAATAGATGACAAGAGATGGAAGGAGAATAGTTGGATGCCCAAACACCAATAGATGATCTCCTCAAGCTCTTGTGAAATTGATTTCACAAACTCAAACTTCCAAATGCTTAAAAGCTTCTTAAACACACTTAAACCAAACTAAAACCCTTGTTAAAACTCTTTTAAACTTGGTTAAGAAACTCTCTTGGTTGTTGCTGAAAGAGGAGAGCAATGAGGTATTTATGGTCTCTCAAAAACATCAGCAAAACCTAATAGAAAAGACCAAAAAGCCATCAGAAAACAGCTGGAAAAAATAGCCGTTGGAACTGAAAAGACAGAGCGGCGGTCGACCGCGGCGGTCGACCATGAGCAACAAAGAAACATAAAAATGCTCTGGACAACAGGCGGTCGACCACGACGGTCGACCGCGAAAGTCTCTGGACTACGTACGGTCGACCGCTACTTTGCTGATTTTAAAATACTGTTTAAAAATATCAAATAAATTCCAAAAATGTAAAACGTTGGGGAATGATTGTAGACATGATAATAAACATGCTACAACGATTGGTTTCCAAAAAGGACTTCCCAAATGAAAAATATCATCATTTTACAAAATAGGCCAAAACATGAAAATGTAAACATGTGAATTAAACCATGTTTTAAAACTTTGCACAATGATTATGTAGACTTAATAAAAGATGTAAACTATCGTTATGAAGTCTATAAATAATGAATATAGTATTAAATCAAAATACACATATAATACACTAAAACATGATTTCATGGAACTAAATAAAATTGATATTGATGAAATCATATAAATGCATATAAGTATGAAACGAAAATATGTTTTCCAATTGTACTCAATTGTTTCATAGTAAAACTTGAAAACTATCAAACCAAAATATATATGTATATATATAACTATATATATACATGGAAACCAATAAATGTGTGTGCGTAGATTATATTGAGCTTAAGGTACTAACACACATAATATAAACTCCTAAACTAAATATACCCAAGTTTGATTGATCTTCGATG
This sequence comes from Asparagus officinalis, assembly GCF_001876935.1. Classification (NCBI taxonomy): domain Eukaryota; kingdom Viridiplantae; phylum Streptophyta; class Magnoliopsida; order Asparagales; family Asparagaceae; genus Asparagus; species Asparagus officinalis. The sequence goes on along the minus strand of NC_033803.1, from coordinate 59,608,195 downwards.
TAGCTCAACTTGGTACACTTGCGGATGAAGCTTAAACTTAGATCTTCAATTTGAATTGCATAGGCTTCACTCCATAATTCCGCCAACCTCCATTTGATATGATCGTGAATGTTCGATTCCATCCATCCTCCAACTCGTTGTTTGCCTAGAATAAATACAAAAACACAAACACTAGACAAACAACATTAGAAGTAAATTATTTGTTACACATCATCAAAACAAGAAGGCCAACAATCTCCCCACTTTTGATGATGACAAACAATTTACAAAAAGGATATATGCATGAAAGGAAATGAATATATAAATTATAATTCACATGCATATAAACAAGGAAATGTATACTCATAATATTTCTCCCCCTTTGACAACATCAGAAAGGGGACAAAGGGATGAAGAGAGCGAAAGCTTCCCCTATCAATATGCATGAGTGAGTATACCACAAAAAAAAAATATAGGGATTGCTCCCCCTATCAAAATGCCTCATGAATGTATGAAATGAATGCTAAGGCATACATATGTGAGAAAGCATAGATTAAAAACATGCTAAACATAACTCACATATAAAAAGATAATAAGAATACATATAAATATGTTAATATGAAAGAAGTGTCTCATTAACACAAAAATATATAAAATCCATATAAAAGAATAGATTTATGAAATCAAAAGAAGAGGAACATGAGAATCATGCAAAAACGTAGAATCAAATCGTCATTGATTCAAAAATCAAGAGAGGCAACTATATCTAGCTCTTGAGCTAGTATCAACCCATATAAATATTTTAGCACCCGGTAAACAAGATTTGGGAATAAACACCCAATAAATCCGGTGGGTTACATAAATACAAACCCCTCACCAAAACAAAACCAATAATCATGAAAACAAGATAATTTGATCAATAAAAAAATTGTTTTCATGTTCAAAAGTTTAAAGTATGATTTTTTCAAAACCAAAAAAAATAAAAATACTAAAGTTCTTGGTTTAAAGATCATTTTGTCACCCAAGAATTCTTGGTGCCGGATTGGTTAGGGACATGACCACTATCATTCAAGCTTAAAGCCCTAGGGTTATGAACCCTCTTAGGCATATATATGGTGCACTAACGCGGTCAAAGTAATATTTACTCAAATGATCCTTCCGATATTGCAACTTGTGCAATGAAAGAGATCCATTTGTATTTGTGGACCATTAGCTCGTGCACGGGAATCATTTGCAAATAAAGATTTTTCTTTTAAATTATATTGCAAATGAGAAACATTATTAAACAAAGGTGGTTTACTTGAGAAATTTGGCAAGTTTGAATATTTTTTCAAATCATAACAAAACTTCGCCAAATGGTCAAATCTACCACAAACATCACATTTAAAAACATGTGGTCTACTAGAAACATTTGGCAAATGAAATTTCTTTTTTAAATCAAAACAATATTTTGCTAAGTGACCAAAACGACCACAAAGATCACACTTGAACACACTAGCATGCTTATGATGAACTTTGTGAGAATAAGCATGTGAATGTGTAAGTGTACAAGATGAAGAAGCTACATGAGATGCACAAGGAGCATTAGAATTCTTATGTTTGTGTGCATCATAACAAAATTTAGATAAAGGACCTTTTCGGCCGCAAATAGAGCATTTGTAAGTTTTGCTATATATGTGTGCATAATGAGTAGATGATGACTTAGACTTGGCACACATATCCATAAGCCTCTTATGATTATTAATGCATGTTTTCAAAGTTGAATCTAAAGATGAAATGCTTTTATTCATAAGATTCAAATCTTCATTTTTAGGCACATATGCATTTTTATTAGAAGTAGAACATAAATAGTCATTTATAAAGGAAGCAATATCATTTTGTATGTTCTCTACTTCTAACATGACATTATCTCTTTCATGAGTTAAACTAGCAACATTAGAAGTTAAAGAAACATGATCCAATTTTAATTTTTCATTGTTTTCTTTAAGGATCACATTTTCATTAGAAATAGTTTCAAACTTAGATGCTAACAACTCATGATCGGATTTCAAATCCTCATGCTTGCTTTTTAAATCAATAAAATTATTTTGCAATTTCTTGTAGGCATACAATAATCTTTCACTAGCACAAGCAAGTTAATCATTAGGTAAATCATTAATAGATTCGAACTCGTAAACCTCACCTAGGGCTATCGCCTAGTGTGCGTATGCATGATGCTTCATATGAACTTGAAGGCGGATCCTCCAAAGTTTGTCGGATCACCTCCAAGTCCCCTTGATGTGCTTCAATAAATTTCCATAAGGTGTAAGCACTATCAAAATGAACAAATTTGTTAGGCATGGATGAATCAAGAGCATTTAGCAAATATTCTAACAAAATATTATTCATTGTAAACATACGATGATCATTTTTAATCCACTTGGATTTCTCCGAAGTGAGCACAATGTAAGCATCATCGATAATTTCCCATAAATCAAAGTGTTTAGATTGAACAAAAAAGTTTAAATCTAACACACCATTGGGCATAGGGAAAATTATCTAATCTAGGAGCAATATTAATGGCATAACCTAAATCATGCATATCCATAATGTAAAAATATGCAAGCAAGATACAAATGCAATCAAAACAAGATTAGCATAAAAAGATAACTTGGATCTTTAACTCAAGGTGATTAGACCTTAAATCAAAGAGCACCAAGCTCTGATACCAATTGTTAGACCCTAGAGGGGGGGTGATTAGGGTCTTATGCTAATCTAATCCGATTAAATGCCAATTAAAATTAATTAACAAGTTATATTCTTGCAAGATAGATATACAATAGTTATAAGCAAGAATAAGCAATATACACAAAGTGATATATCCTATATGATGAAATATATATGAGTATATGAGCAAGGATATATAAACTCAAGGGTAAACAATCTAAACTAGATAGTGGATGATATAGATAATGAGCTAATGACAATGGCGATATAAGATATGAACATAAATATGAATGAACGCCAAAGCACACTCAAACAAGCAATATGATCACGGTTTTCTACTATGGATGAGAACACAATGAAAACTCACACTCAATTGTTACAACTCTCACCAACCCAAATATACTATGTATGAAAATACGATAAGCTCATGTGGGTGTGTGTAACAATGAGAGAATCAAATCAGCTAAACTCAAATGTAAAACTAGCTTTAAAGAAGATGATAATCAAGCAAATAGATATAAAGATAGAAAAGAGTTTAGGGAAACTTCTCAATAGATGACAAGAGATGGAAGGAGAATAGTTGGATGCCCAAACACCAATAGATGATCTCCTCAAGCTCTTGTGAAATTGATTTCACAAACTCAAACTTCCAAATGCTTAAAAGCTTCTTAAACACACTTAAACCAAACTAAAACCCTTGTTAAAACTCTTTTAAACTTGGTTAAAAACTCTCTTAGATTGGTGGAAAATAGTTATGGCAAAGGGGTATATATAGGCTTGAAGAAACCAACCCCAAAAACCCCAAAAAACCATTAAAAAATAAAAAATAGCAACTAGCCGTTACTGTGCAACGGTCGGATGCTACAGTAATTTCGGTCGACCGGTACGGTCGACCGAGAGCCATATGCAAAGCTGAGAAACGTCCAGAGACATGTCCGGTCGACCGGAGTTACTGTAGCAGTGCACAGCTGTTTTGTAAAATTAATTTCAAATAGTAAATGAATTCCAAAAATTATGAAGTCTTGAACTCATGGCGGTCGACCGTGGCGGACGACCGCGAACTGATACTAAAGAAAAAACAGGTTTTGAACGCTGAAATGCTGATTTTAAAACTCTGTTTAAAAATACCAAATTAATTCCAAAAAATATAAAACTCTGGGGAATGATTATAAACATGATAATAAACATGCTACAATGATTGGTTTCCAAAAAGGACTCCCCAAATGAAAAATATCATCATTTTACAAAATAGACCAAAATATGAAAATGTAAACATGTGAATTAAACCATGTTTTGAAACTTTGCACAATGATTATGTAGACTTAATAAAAGATGTAAACTATTGTTATGAAGTCTATAAACAATGAATATAGTATTTTATCAAAATACACATATAATACACTAAAACATAATTTCATGGAACTAAATAAAATTGATATTGATGAAATCATATAAATGCATATAAGTATGAAACGAAAATATGTTTTCCAATTGTACTCAATTGTTTCATAGTAAAACTTAAAAACTATCAAACCAAAACATATATGTATATATAACTATATATATACATGGAAACCAATAAATGTGTGTGCGTAGATTATATTGAGCTTAAGGTACTAACACACATAATATAAACTCCTAAACTAAATATACCCAAGTTTGATTGATCTTTGATGTAGCTCAACTTGGTACACTTACGGATAAAGCTTGAACTTGGATCTTCAATTTGAATTGCATAGGCTTCACTCCATAATTCCGTCAACCTCCATTTGATATGATCGTGAATGCTCGATTCCATCCATCCTCCAACTCGTTGTTTGCCTAGAATAGATCGTGAATGCTCGATTCCATCCATCCTCCAACTCGTTGTTTGCCTAGAATAAATACGAAAACACAAACACTAGTCCATCCTCCAACTCGTTGTTTGCCTAGAATAAATACGAAAACACAAACACTAGACAAACAATATTATAAGTAAATTGTTTATTACACATCATCAAAACAAGAAGGCCAACACAGTGCCTAGACCGAGAAGGTCTGATAGATCGAGGAGATCTTTGTCTGATAGATAGAGGAGATCTTTACTTGATAGATGGAGGAGATATTTTGCCTGATAGATCAAGGAGATCTTTACCTTATAGATCGAGGAGATCTTGACAGTACTAGGTCGGTGCACACCAGAGTACTAGATTACTGTTCCTAGAAGCAATTTGGCATTGGGATCCTTATATCGGAGTAGGCCAAATAATACTTTAAGCACAGCATTTTACAAACGCACAATAGCTGAGTTAAAAATTTTAAATTACTATACTTCAGTTTTCTGTTAAGCTTTTGCTATTATATATCTATATTATTCAAGATTTAACAACATGCGCCAATAATCTTAAAGTATTATTTTGATCTACCATGGATCCTGCGAGGACTCTTGGAGTGGACTATCTTAAGTTAGAGAACTTTGACGGTTCCAACTTCAACGCATGGTGTCGAAAAGTAATCTTCTGGATGAAACTCCTAAAAATCTACTATGTGGTATCTGAGGAAAAACCCGACTCTGAAGAAGACTCTGAAGCTGAAGCCTCTTGGGCTAGAGATGATTACTTATACAGGAGTTATCTTCTTAACTGTCTGGCCGATCATCTTGTAGATGCTTACACCAATAAGCCCTCTGTAAAAGAAATCTAGAATGCTCTGGAGGACCAGTACAAGGATGAAGAGAAGCTGTCCAAATCTCACCTCATTGATAAATTTCTGGACTTGAAGTTCGAAGATGATACTGAGATTTTGCCTCAAGTCAAAGTGCTTGAAAAGCTTGTTATGAAGCTGAATGATGAAAAGATCAGTCTTTGTCAAACCTTCATTTCTAGTACAATTGTCAACAAGCTTCCTCCATCTTGGATGTCATTCTTCACTGACATTCGGAGAAGGAAAAGGCAGGTGACTCTGTCTGATTTGAAGAGGTTCATTCGGATCGAGGACGGGACTCGAACTCGCACGAAGACTGAGCTCCTTGCTAAGTAGAAGGCGTCTGCTAACATGATGGCTGCTAACTCTGAAAAGGGTAATAATTCATCTTTCAAGAAGAAGTCTTTTAATAGAAAGAAGAATCAGAATCCGAAGAACCTGAATGTCCAGAAGAAGGAGTTCAAGAAGAGTGGCAAATGCTTCAACTGTGGGAAGCAAGGACATTTTGCCAAAGACTGCAAAGCACCAAAGAAGGAAACAACGCACAATGTCAATCAAGTTGATGATTGTGTGGCTATGCTCTTCCTGGTAACAACTCCAAGCAACATTTCTAGTTGGTGGTTAGATACGGGTGCTACTTGTCATGTATGTTCTAATAGAGATATGTTCTCTTCTTATGTTGCTACTAAAGAGAACGTATCAATGGCTGATCCTTCTGTGGTTCCTGTTCTTAGAACTGGGACTGTGGTGCTGACACTTTCTTCGGGAAAGACTCTCACATTGAAGGATGTGAAACACGTTCCCTCAATTACCAAAAACTTAGTCTCTGGAAGCATGCTGTGTGATGCAGGCATGAGACTGGATTTCCAAGGAGGAAAGGCTATATTATCCTTTAAGAAAACATATTTTGGAAATGCATATCGTATTGATAGCATGTATAAAATCAGTACGAGTGCACCCAACCCCATTATAAATGAAGTATCCTTTTCTGCTTACTCCTCTGTGTTATGGTACAATAGGCTAGGACATGTAAATTATAGAAAATTGTCCAGCATGGAGAAGTTAGAATTACTTCTAAAATGTGGGGGTAACAAACCTGAGAAGTGTAAAGTTTGTGCGCAAGCAAAGATGACAAGGAAGCCATTTTCAAGTGTCACGAGGAGCACCAACATGTTGGATCTGATACATTCAGATACTTGTGACTTTAAAAGCTTCATCACTCGTGGAGGCAAGAAGTACTTCATCACCTTCATCGACGACCATTCTCGCTTCTGCCACGTTTACCTGCTGAAATCTAAAGATGAAGCATTCATCAAATTTGTTGAGTTTCGGACTCGAGTGGAGAAGCAGCTTCGACTTCAGGTGAAAAGACTTAGGAGCGATAGATGAGGAGAGTACCGATCTAAGGAGTCAGAAGTATACTTCAAGGAGTATGGAATCATTGCTAAAACCACTGCTCTGTATTCTCCGCAATCTAATGGGATTACAGAAAGAAAGATTCACACATTGACCGAGATGGTGAATTCGATGCTGATCACATCTGGTCTACCCACCTGCTATTGGGGAGAGGCTTTGCTGATGGTAAATTAGATTCTGAACAGAGTACCCTATTCCAAAACTGATAGTACTCCTCATTAGTTATGGTTGGGATATCCAGATTCTTTGGATAGTCTCAAAGTGTGGGGGTGTCTCGCATATGTTCGAATTCCAGATATCAGAAGACCTAAGCTCGGACCAAAGGCAAACAAATGTGTGTTTCTTGGCTTTGCTGGAGATAGAAATGCTTACCGGTTCCTGGACCTTGGAACCAACTCCATCATTGAAGCTCGGGATGCAGAATTCTTTGAGGATAAGTTTATCAAACATAAAGGCTTATTGCTCAAAGATGTAGCAGAGAATGCTAGTACATCAAATGCACAAGAGGAGCAAGTCAATGATGAAGGAGTTATCGAACCATCTTCCAAGCGCGTCAGAAGACAAACTTTTCAAGAAGCAATGCAGTCAACAGACGTTCTTCTGTGGAAAGAAGCTATAGATGATGAGATTGATTCATTGATCCAAAATCATACTTGGGAGCTGGTGGATGTATCTGAAGGTGCAAGGCCTATCAGTTACAAGTGGATCTTCAAGAAGAAGCTCCGTCCTGATGGTACTATTAAAAAGTACAAAGCAAGACTAGTGGCGAAAGGATTCTCTCAGAAAAAAGGTATAGATTTTTTTGATATCTATGCACCAGTTTGTAAGATCACTATCATCAAAATGCTTATCGCATGGGCGGCGATTAAAAGGTTCACCATACATCAGATGGATGTAAAGACTGCCTTTCTCAATGGAGATCTCACAGAAGAGATCTACATAGAGAAACTAGAAGGACTTGATGCTCTAGCTGGTAAGGTTTGTAAACTTGTTAAGTCTCTATATGGACTTAAGCAGGCACTGAAACTATGGCATGAGAAGTTTGATGGGGTTGTTCACAATAATGGGTATCATGTCAGTGAAACTGACAAGTGCCTATACATCAATGTCGCTGAAGGAAATGTGGTGGTTATCTGCCTTTATGTGGATGATATGATTATCATCGGGAGTGATTTGGAGATAGTAATATCTACCAAGAAATTTCTTTCAGCACAGTTCAATATGAAGGACCTTGGAACTGCGGACGTGATTCTCGGAATTAAAATTATATACTCTAAAGAGGGTATTGGATTGTCCCAATCTTATTATGTCGAGAGCATGCTTAGAAAGTATGGCTATTACGACCTGCAAGAACTGTCAGTGTCGTATGATTACAATAAGAAGATTCGACCAAACACTGAAAGACCAGTAGAGCAGCTAAGGTACTCAAAGATCATTGGGAGTCTTATGTACACGATGAGCTGCATAAGGCCAGATATAGCATTCGCTGTAGAAATGCTTAGTAGGTTCACAAGTAATCCTGAAAAGCTTCATTGGGATGTTGTCCAGAGATTGATAAGATACTTGAAAGGAACTACAAGTTTGGGCTTATTCTACACTGGATATCCGGGTGCAATCAAAGGCTATTCAAATGCGAGCTGGTGCTCAGAACCAGATGACTGCAGATCTACTGCAGGATTTGTCTTCACTATGGGTGGAGCTGTCATCTTGTGGAAGTCTAAGAAACAGACAATGATTGTACAGTCATCAATGGAATCTGAGTTCTTCGCACTCTGTGCTGCAGGAGATGAAGCTGAATGACTCAGTTGTTTTCTCCGAGACCCTCCATTGACAGAATTACGAGGCGCAATTACTATCTATTGTGATAATCAAGCGACGAGTGTTGTGTCAGCGAACTCGTTGTTCAATGGAAAGAAGCGGACCATTCGTCTGAAGCATGGCTATTTGAGAGAGCTCATTTGTCAAGAAATCATCTCTGTGATTGACGTCCGATCTTCAGAGAATGTAGCTGATCCTTTGACTAAGGGTCTGAAAAAGGACATAGTCGAAAGGACGTCTGCTAGAATGGGTCTCAAAGTTTTGTAAGTCTTACAAATACTTACCATGTTTATTAAGTTATTAGTTCAAAGTTATGCTACTAATAATAAGATAATTGGTTCAAAAGTCATGTAAGATTTGCAAAAATTGGTAGTCTTACAAATACTTACCATTTACATCAAGTTATTAGTTCAAAGTTTATGCTAATAATTACAAGATAAATGGTTCAAAAGTCAAGTAAGATTTACAAGTGAAAGGGTTCAAGTTTTCTTGGATTAGTCGGTGTCTAAGGCAAGGTTTGGGGGTTGCGTAACGCGCTCTGTAAGGAACGAGGTACTTAATTGATCTTTGATCAACCTCTAATACTATCCTTATCTGGCTGAACTACCCGAGTAAAACTTTGATCTTTTCACCTAGAATCCTATCATGTAAAGGGAATGGCTGTTAAGCCTTAATGGGTCCAAAGCATTTCGGATGCGGGGTGTTAGATAGGAAACACACCTGAAGGAATCACCTAGAATCCTATAATAAGAGAGGATGACTCTTAAGCTTTAATGAGTTCAAAGCATTTCAGATGCGGGATGTTTGATAGAAAACATGCCTAAAGAACTCATCTATGCATGAGTGAAGATTTGGCCGTCTCCTGTATATGGTGTCTTGTGGAAAGATACCTAGAGCCCTAGCAGAAACCAGGACATGCACAGGGCCATAAATGTGCAAAGATAAAGGCAAGGCAAAGGAAAAGGCAAAGGCAAATGTGGTTCACAGTAAAAACTACCACAGATAAGTTTAATCTTATGTGATCACTGGATTTTTAGACATATGCTGGTTCAAGTCTCTACGACACCATGCACCTATCTTTTATTCAGTTGGTCTAAAGGGGATCCAAGTCCTTATGACATCTACCTTATGCACAACGATTGAAACAACAACACTATTACAAGACACCAGTTTAAAAAACATGTGGGAGATTGTTAGATATTTTTTAATTGGGTCCCACACACAATTGTTTTTTCCTCACACATGGGCGGCTATGGAAATTTTTTGTCTCTTTTAATGAATAGTAAAAACATGAGGGTTTTAAATTTCTTCAGCGGTGCCAAACTCAGAGAAATTTTTTGGACATGGGGCCCACATGTATAGTAAACTATATTATTTTATTAGTGCATAGTATTTTCCCAAACGCTATAAATAGACCTTAAATCCTTAAAAAAAATTCATTCCAAAAACAACAATAAATATATATAGATATATATATTGTAGAATAGCTAGTGCTTGTAGGAACAATGCCTAGATCGAGAAGGTCTGATAGATCGAGGAGATTTTTGTCGGATAGATCGAGGAGATCTTTGCCTGATAGATCGAGGAGATCTTTGCCTTATAGATCGAGGAGATCTTGACAGTACTAGCTAGGTCGGTGCACACCAGAGTACTGGACTGCTGTTCCTGGAAGCAATTTGGCATTGGGATCCTTACATCGGAGTAGGCCAAATAATGTTTTAAGCACAGCGTTTTACAAATGCACACCAACTGAGTTGAAAATTTTAAATTATTGTACTTCAGTTTTTTGTTCAGCTTTTACTATTATATATCTGTATTATTCCAAATTTAACCACAGGCGCCAACACTATGTTTGTTTAGTTTTACTTTTATACTAACTTCATGTTTCAAAGATGTCAATGTTATATAAACATGATGAGAATTCAACAGGAATCTTTATAATGGTGTCAAGGTTATATAAACATGATGAGAATTCAACAGGAATCTTTATATATGGATCTATTTGATTTATTTATGAAACTTGGATGTCTTATTTAAAAAATATGTGCTTTTAAAAAACATTTAAAATTTAAAGGATCGATATAAAAAAACTTAGTGGCACTTTGGTACCCAAAATTTCAATCATTCTGAACATAAATACCAAAAAGTATTTTTTGCCTCTTTAGTAGGTCAAAGTTTCAGCGAATGGACCTTTTTACCACTTAGAGCAAGGGTAGCAAGCTCTGAAGGAGGCTCTCAAGGTTGACGTGGCCGTGGAAGTTGCCAACCCCCCTCCAGCAAGCTCTGAAGGACTCCCAAGCCCCTCTCCTTAGGCCGACGTGGCGGTGGAGAGCTTCGGAGCTCCCAAGCGCTCCATAAATTTGTGGAGCGCTTGGGAGCTCCCAACTGGGAAGATTTTACAACCCCCCCCCCCCAAACTTCGGTTGATGATGTGGCATTTTCAGTTGAGATGCTGGCCGTTTCCGAAGATGATGGTGGGCGGGTCAGGAGACTGGCGTGCTTCCTGCGTCAGAGCCTGAGATGATGGTGGCGAAGAGTTCGACGACTGGCCTCCGCAAGCCGACGCCGTCGCTGCCGTCACCGCCGTCGATGGAGAGGATTTTGGGTTGGGGTTGGGTCTGTCGAAGAGGTGGGGTTGGGTCTGTCGCAGGGAGAGGATTTGGGGTTGGGGTTAGGTTTGGACGAAGTGGGTGGGGTTTGGGTCTGTCGAAGTTGAGATGAAGAGGGGTTTTTGGATTTTTTTTTAATTGGTTGCGTTGTTTGAGGTGAAAATGTTTCCGTTGAGATGAAAATGTACCATTGAAGAGAAAAGTTCTAAAAATGTGCCGTTGCGTTGAGCTGAAAAATTCATCCATTAAAAAATTTAGCTGTTGGGATTAAAAAAATAGCATGAACAGTAAAAAAATCATCTATAAATTCATTTCACTTCAATACACAAATCATTCCACACAACTCTCTCATAAAAAAACTTTATATTTCCCTATCAAATTACAAATCTCATGGATCTCGCACAAAACTATTATTCGCAACTCCTTACCGGTGAAGAATCGACCTTATACCCGTCGTTCTATACAGAAGTCGCAAAACTATTATTCGCAACTCCTTACCGGTGAAGAATCGACCTTATACCCGTCGTTCTATACAGAAGTCGTAGAAGAAGGTAACCCCATCGAGTTCTCGTGAAGAATCGACCTTATACCCGTCGTTCTATACAGAAGTCGTAGAAGAAGGTAACCCCATCGAGTTCTCACAATCGAAAACACAACAAGTGTCATCTTAAGAAACACCGACCATAAAGAAGAAGAAGGCTTACACGCGGTTCGAAAATTGGACTGTCCACGAGGATAAGCTTCTTGTGTCTGCTTAGCTGAACACGAGCCAAGACGCCATCCAAGGTACAGGGCAACACAAAGATAAGTTTTGGCACAGAGCTAGCGACTACTTTATCCAATACTCCACCGATCTAACGAGCCGCACACCAAACCAAATGATGCATTGTTGGTCAACGATTCAACTGTCCGTCAACAAGTTCTGCGGGTGTGTTGCTCAGATTGAAGGAAGACAAAGATCTGGTACGAGAATTATTGACCAGGTAAATATTTAACTTATATGTTTTTATGTCAGCAACATAGCATTGAAGAGAGGAATATATATGTTTAATTATGTTTGATTATTCTAAATTTAACTCTTGTGTAGACTGCAGAAGTAAAAGAATTATACCAATCTCTTTATGGTAAACCACTTGTGTTTGATCATTGCTGGGTTGAGTTGTGTCATCATCAAAAGTGGATCCAACAAATGGAAACTTACAATAAGATTCGATCATAGCTGAGAAGAACCACAAACTCTGATTCCTCACCAAACAATTCCATGCCAGCGACCCCCATCGAGTTGAACACCGACTCGGATGATGTGTTAGTAAGGCCTGAAGGGAGGAAAGCAGCAATGCTCAAGAGGAAACAAAATGTGGAAAACTCTGGATCCGCTACATCCATCATAGGAGAGGCTTTCGCGTGGATGAAGCAAACCACCAATCAAAAAATAGAGCTAAAACAGAAGAAACAAGATGACGATATCATGAAGATAGATCTCTCAACACTCAATTCAGTTCAACGATAATACTTTGAAATGCGTTAGGCAGAGATATTGGAGAGGTGGATGTCCAAGGGTTCTTTCTAATTATCATATATTGTACTCGCATCGCATCCACATTAGTTCTTCCTAATTATCAAATATTATCTTGTATTAGATTTATGATTGTACTTGAAGTTGAAAATTTTGGCATTGAATGAAAACAACTACTTTATTGAAAATGAAATTGGCATAGTACAACAACTTGAACTCCTTTTCTGAAATTACATTAGACATAAAGAAACTTAATCCTCGACGATGGATCCCTTGAGCTGCCACAGATGCTCGATCAAATTATTTTTTAGTGATTTGTGTGTTTGCGTGTTCCTGATCCGATGATGATTTTGGATAAACTCAGTTAGAGGCACCATTTGCACATGAGAAGGTTCAACGACTGGTACCGAATCAGTAAAGTCGAAGTTGTTGTCCAATTGACAATCACGTTCATCTTCAACGATCATGTTATGTATTATGATACAAGCTGTCATGATATCTTTCAGCACACAAGGTTGCCAGAAACGTCCTGGTCCATGAACAATCGCAAATCGAGCTTGCAACACGCCAAAAGCTCACTCAACATCTTTTCTTGTGCTTTCTTGTTGTTGAGCAAAGTACTTATGATTGTTTCCTTTAGGTGCTGGAATAGTCTTCACTAATGTGGACCACTCTGGGTAAATCCTGTCGGCGAGATAGTATCCCATATTATACTCGTGGCCATTGACAGTATAGTTGCACGGTGAAGCTCTTCCCTCCGCAAGTTGTACGAAAATCGGTGAACGATGTAGAACATTAAGGTCATTGTGGGACCCCAACAGTCCAAAGAAGGCATGCCATATCCAAAGATCTTTGCTAGCTACAGCCTCCAAAATAATTGTAGGTTCAAGAAGGCATGCCATATCCAAAGATCTTTGCTAGCTACAGCCTCCAAAATAATTGTAGGTTCATGAAAAAATCCAGTATACATACCTTGTCAGGCAGTTGAACAATTCTTCTATGTCCAGTGCATGCAGTCGATGCTCCCAAGCATACCAGGAAAACCTTGTTGTGAACCTTCCTCGGGCAGGCATGCAACGTCTTCATTAGTCGGTGAACGAAGGTATTCCTCTCAAAAGATGTTTATAATCGATCGAACGAACCTCTTCACGCTCTCAAGCGACGTACTTTTACCGATCCGAACTTAGTCGTCAACGGAGTCAGTGGATGCTCCATATGCGAGCATCCGCATAGCTGCAGTAATCTTTTGAAGACTAGATAGTCCTAACTGTCCAGCACCATTCCTCTTTTGGACGAAGTACTTGTCATGTTCGACGACTGCGTCGTGGATTCGAAGGAATAACGAATGCGTCATTCTGAATCTTTGACGAAAATAATAAAGAGGATAGGTTTGTGCGTCAGCAAAATAATCTTGGAACAACCGATTGTGGCCTTCCAGTCAGTTTCGATGGAGCACGATACGTCGTTTGTGTTGAACTGAAGTTGGACATTTCTCTTGTTCTTCTTCCTCAATGAAAACAGCTCCCATAAGAAAGAACGTCTTCATCATTTCATCATCGCTAGAGCTAGATGAGCTAGACATTTTATTCTCGGAGATGATGGGTTGAGGAGAGAAGCCATCGAATTTTATAGGAATCAGTCGGTTGACGGTCAAAGTTTACGATACCTCGAACTTCGTGCCCAACCTCGAAGACTGCAGGTTACCTCGAAGACCGTGTGCGTTCCCTCGAAAGCCACGGGTTACCTCGAAGACCGTGTGCGCTCCCTCGAAGGCCGTGGGTTGCCTCGAAGACCGTGTGCGCTCCCTCAAAGGCCGTATCCAACGGTTAGAAATAAAATACAAGAGGTTTAAATGTAATTGAAAGTAATGGGTAAAATATTAAAATAGAAGAGGGGTTTTTTTGATATTGTTGGAGCCCCTAACTAGGAGCTTGTTGGAGCTCCATAAAAGAAGGAGTGCCTCCTAAGACTTAATTTTTTAATTTTTTATTCTAAAATGCTTGAGAGCTCTTGAGAGCTTGCTGACTAGGACTCCCAACTGGGAGCTTGATGCACTTGCTCTTAGTTATCTGCTGATACCAGATCACCTTAATCTGCTTTGAGCATTTGTATGGTTTAAGTCATTGTAAACTTACACCACCTCATCTTATTTCAAAATCTATTTTCATCCACACCATTAATTTCCACATCCCTAATTCTAATCCCATTGCTCTCAATACTAATTAAGCGTAGAATTAAAGTCAATTAATAGTTGACGGGAGAAGATGACGGGCGTGCACATAATATCGGCATGGGTATAAATGTCTAACAACAGATTACTTCGAAGCACGTTATCTGGTTTTAACATAAAACTATATGACACGGTACCAAACTCCAATTTAGTGAAGTTTTGGAGTTTCACATGTAATACGCAAGTTCACGAAACAAGAATACGATATCCACTGACAGACGAAGGAGACAATAATTAACCAAGGACCACCATCAGCAAATATTATCATGTGTACACGAGAAAGCTCCAAAGACGTCGACACAACTAATCCCGTCCCTTTCACTGCCCTCCCGCTTAATTTCCTCCACAACCTCCGCCAGCGCCGCACGCGACGATCCACCCTCCTCCACCGCCGCAACTGCCGCCTCCTTGGCCTTCACCGTCGCTCTCCCTCAGCTCCCTTCCTCCCTCGACTCCATCAGCCATCTCACCTTCGTCTCCACCTCCTCCGCACTCACCCTCTCCTCATCGTACCCCTTCATCTCCACCGCCAGCTTCATCTCCTCCACCATAAATACAAGGTTCATCTTCTGCTCGCGTACAGCGGCCACCCGATCATCGGCACCCCCCCGCATATCGCCTCCAGTATCGAGTTCCACCGCAGTGCGTCACGAACCGCCCACCGACCCGTGCTTCAGCACCTCGGCCTGTGGGCCCACGACTTCACCACTAACCTCTCTCTCCGTCCGGTTCAAGAACCCCACCGGCAGGAGCAGGTCCAAGTCCGGTTCGGGCGGGGCTTGAACCGGTCCTCGCGGGTTAGCGGTCGGCGGGCTCCGAACAACCCACAGGAACCTCTGCCCGCTCCTCTCTAACCCAATCGCAATCTCCTTGATCTGCTCCGCGGAGAACAGGCCCAAACTGCCGAAACAGAGGAACACCACGCTTCGTTCCAGCTGGCGATCGAGCCAGCTCAAACACTCCGACCTGGTTGCAGCACTTGTTTCCTTGTTGCCCGAATTAATTAGGGGACCGATGCAGTAGAGCGGAGGAAAATTACAGGCGGCGATCGCTTCAATAGCCCTTCTCTCAAGGGCATCGAACGTGTTAGCGATAATCCCTTTGGCGTCCCTTGTTCTCCAAAACGCGTGGAGGAACCCGTTATAAGCCTCGTCATCGCGGTCGAGCGTGGGAACTGGCATGTGGTCCGCACGGAGAGGAGGGATTCCAGGGATTTCAAGCTTCGTGGGTCCCATTTCCCGGAAACTGGCGGAAGTTGTTTCGTGAATTCTGGGGAAGTGGAGGAAGGCGGAGAGAACATTAGCGCCAGACGTGAAGAATAGGTAGGTCGGGATGCCGAGGACTGCGGAGACGTCGTAAGCGCAGCTGCAGAAGAAGTCGATGATGAGAGCGGAGGGAGGAGAGGATCGGAGGAAGGAGAGGAGGTTGGGGTTCGAGAGGCGGAGGAGGTCGAAGGCGAGGGCTTCGCGGTTAGGGGAGGGGTTGGGAGGAGGGACGACGGAGGGGAGGCGTGACAGGAGATGGAGGGGTTGGAGGCGGAGACGGAGGCGATGAAGGGGCGGTGGAGCCGGTGTTGTAGTGGGGCTCGACGATGAGGATGGTGACGTGGAGGTTGTGGTCGACGAGGAGCTTGCCGAGCTCGAACATGGAGACGAGGTGGCCCATGCCGGTGAGGGGTAGAGGGCTACTAGGATGGGGATTGACGGGGTGTTCGGTGGTCATCTCGGGAGAGGAAGGAGACGGAGTTTAGTGGTGAGGAGTGAGATAAAATATTAGTGGCGAGGGAGCTTGTAGGACGGATGCGTGGGCTGATAAAATGAGGTAGAGAGATCTTCTTATAAAGAAACTCTACAGTTTATTAGTAATTAAATCTGGCCAGTGAACCCTATTTAAATTAAATAAAAAAATATTTTAATGTGGAGCCTATTAAGATACACCAATAGTATTAATCCATGTAGCTAAACTGTAGGTTTTCTCTCCAATCAGGAGGATTGTAGAGAGGGAAATTTTGCAAAATAGACCGTGTTTATGAAATATATAGCGAAATAGACCACTTTGGTAAAAAATTAGCAAAATAGACCTCTTTTTGGCCAATAGGCCAAAAAGAGGTCGATTTTGAAAAAGTGGGTTCAGAAAATATACGGGACTAGTAGTCCCGTATGTTTAAAGCAAACTAATCTAACGGTTATCGGACTCAGAAAATATACGAGACTACTAGTCCCGTATATTTTCTGTTCTACGTTTTGCAGAGCCACTTACCCTCTGCCCAGCAAATCCACGGGACTACTAGTCCCGTGGATTTATCTTAGTGGAAAAACTAACAAATAAAAAATCCACCCTCCCCCGTTGTCTCTCTCTTCGCACTCGTTGAGATCGCCGGCGTCCTCCTTCGACTTGAGCTTGAATATGCTCGCTCTCCGGTTGTGTGTGGGGCTGTGATGGACCGGCTTGCTGTGACGGACTGGCTTCATCGTCGTGCGTGCAAGGTCTACCGCGTCTACGTCGGCGTACATATAGAGTATCGTCAAGATCCACCTACTCACGACCTTCATGTCGATCCTCATAAGTTTGTTGAAAAGCTCTACGAACTCTGGCCACTATCCGATGCAATTTCGATACATGTACTGAATCTCCTGTGGCGGTAGCTATGCCCTCATTTGCAATCCCCTCGACCTCGTCCATAGCATCTATCTACAATTACATAAAAATATTGATATTAGAAACCATAAGCTAAGAAGAGATTGACATTCTATGATAATTTTGACAATTTAACTTACCCATCGTCTCTCATCTACCCCTCTTGGTACATATCGGGATTGTTGGGAGCGAATCTCGATTTCGTCGACTGGAGGCGTACTTTGAGTGATTATCCAACGTCTAGTAATCCCCCAATACCATTTAATGTAATCAACTTCTTCCATCGGAGGATAAAGCTGATTGGCAATATGTTGATGTCGATCATTCCACCTGGCAATGAATGATTGATGTGTGCGCTGCCAATCAATCTGATGTCCACCTTTAGTCGCCTTTCTCTCTATTTTTTCGACATATTGTGGAGCATGTTGCGCGAGTCCAAACTGTCTAAACACGTGATCGGGTACGTGCATCTCCACAATCTCGATGTCATATTCGGTACCCGGATTTTTCCTCATAATTGCTGAAAGGTAATGCGGAAGTATTTGGTAAGATTCCTCCCAATCTCCAAAGATTTTAGTCAACGCCTTCCTCCGTGCATCATATGCTTTAAACTTGGATATTGTTATTCTTTTCATATCATATACCCTTGTAATTATCTGTCCTGGAGTAAGATCAAGTTCCCGCCTAACTTCGGGCATAATTAGCTTTGTGATATAAGAGGAAGTCAAAGTCTTATGATCATAAGTTGTAGTCGAATTAGAACATGTATGGAGTCCGCAATAACTAGAGATCATAAATTGGCCAACTGATTTTTTCTTAATAGCTGCATTAAGCTTCCATGGACACTTTGAATTTCTATCATCTGCAGCACTTGTATTCTCTCCTTGACCTTTCTTATTAAAGTAACACTTTACATGATAGCTAGTTGTGTTGCTTTTCACCGTCTTGAATTTGACCCGGTTTTTGATTGCCCATTCACGTATAGCAAAAATTAATCTTTCCTTGTTCTCGAAAAGATCTCCTTTCTTGAAAGTAAAGTCCTCGGGCCGATCGAACTTAGGGCCAGGATCGACGAACTCAGCTTGTGAGGCATTTATCCACTCATCATTTTGAAACTCTTCTTGCAACGGCTCTTCAGACTCTACATAGTCGTTATTTACGCAATATTCATCCATCCAACTTACGTCATCATTGGTCTCTCCAATTGCATACTGCATACTATCAAGACGTTCATCCTCTTTAGCATCTTCAGTATCATCATCGGCATCTACATCCTCATCATTATCCTCAGTTTTCTATTGAATAAGCAAATAATCGGTACTCCATTCGCCATTTTAACTGAAGCATTAAAATTCATCATATAAACAATACATATAAATTTATAGAAAAATTAAAATTTATGGAAAAATTAACTAAACAATACATAATTATATTTTTTTTCCAGACATTTTCCTAGACCATAATTATATATTTCTTCTAGATATACAACATTAACTAAACAATACATATAAATTTATGGAAAAATTAAAATTTATGGAAAAATTAACTAAACAATACATACTTATATTTTTTTCCAGACATTTTCCTAGACCATAATTATATATTTCTTCTAGATATACAACATTAACTAAACAATACATATAAATTTATGGAAAAATTAAAATTTATGGAAAAATTAACTAAACAATTATATTTTTTTCCAGACATTTTCCTAGACCATAATTATATATTTCTTCTAGATAGACAACATTAATTAAACAATACATATAAATTTATGGAAAAATTAAAATTTGTACCTTGATTAAATTTCAGATCTCCTCGGCCTCGTAGAGAATAGACGACGTCGGCGTCAGATTTGAGGGAGGAAGAGGTGAGTTGGGTTTGGGGGAGAGAGATTGGGATTGTTGGGTCGGATTTGGGATAGATGGAGATCGGGTTTGGGATGTTGATCGGCTTGGGTGAGAGTGAGAGCTCGGGAAAGAGAGAGGGAGAGATCTGGAGTTGGAGCTCAGGAGAGAGAGAGAGAGAGGGGGGATCGGGAGTTGGTGCTCGGGAGAGAGAGAGGGAGATGGCGAGAGAAAGAAGCGAAGGGGGAAATGTGCCCTAATTTGAGTTATATATATAGCTTGCTATTCTACGGGACTAGTAGTCCCGTAGAGCTCATTTGTTTCACGACAAATCCATGGGACTAGTAGTCCCGTGGATTTGCTGGGCACACGATCAGTGGCTCTACAAAACGTACGGGTCTAGTAGTCCCGTACGTTTTGCTAATGAATAGAAAATATACGGGACTAATAGTCCCGTATATTTTCTAAGCTCGATAACCATTGGATTAGTTAGGTTTAAACATACGAGACTACTAGTCCCGTATGTTTTCTAAAACCGACCTCTTTTTGGCCCTCTTTTTGGCCTATTGGCCAAAAAGAGGTCTATTTTGCTAATTTTTTACCGAAGTGGTCTATTTCGCTATATATTTCATAAAAACGGTCTATTTTGCAAAATTTCCCTTGTAGAGAACATATAAATAAAGACACTGCTATTAAAATCAATTTTGCATTTAATGCAAAGCCTGTTATTCAGAGTAAAAGGCTTTGTTTCGA
>NC_033803.1:59518616-59587983 GCF_001876935.1 Asparagus officinalis | reverse complement strand
AAAATTGTATTATTTCTTAATTAGACCAGAGTTGGTCCGGGTAGCGGTAGTTCAACTCGGATTTGGTTTTGAGGGCTAAATATAAGCTAGAAAAAGTTGGGCAAGAGTTGGCTCAGCTTTTTTCAAACACATATTAGACTAAAAATGGGTTAAGTTTGAACCTGACCCAGTTTTAATGGGTTGCCAAATAGCCTCTATGAATACTATTGATAATATGGAGAGATATGAGGTTATTGTTTGGGAGAGGGCTTAGTAGAAATCTCTGAGTGTGTTTAGCAATTCTAAGACAAGATTGATGTTGGAGTGTTGGTATTGAGGTGTAAAATTATAAATATAATATAAGTTTAGTGTGTTTGGTTGTAATGGTTGATTGATTGTCATAATAATGTGGCTATTTTGTTCTAATTATCTGTGTTTTATTTTATTTTTTTTTTATTTTTTTTTTTTTGCTGGCAAGGGAAACCTGGTCACCCCAACTCAAATTTTTACTCCCTTTGGGAGTCCCGCCAGCGGCCCTTGATCGATTCCTCGCGATCCCCAATTTTCTGCAAGGAGCTACCCTTACTACCAGAGGCTCATCCCCACAGTGTGGGCGAATAGGTAGTGGACCACAAGGACATGACCTGGTGAGCATACAACAGGCTAAGCCTGAGTGATCAGTAAAACCCCGGGATCCTGTCCCCACCCTTAAACCTACAGGAGCCAGGTGAATGCGGTAGCGGTTAGCCTGGTGAGCATACAACGGGCACGAAGCCTGAGGAAATCTCTTCCTCCATGGGGAGCTGCTAACCGGTTGTCCCACCCACGGGTGGTTCTGTGTTTTATTTTTACTGGTGCATGTCTTTCTTTTTCTTTTTTTGGTAAATGAAAATTTTATTCATCACCAATATGTAAAAAGTATTTACATCAAGAATCTCCTCACATATGAGAGATAACAAAAAGTAGCTAGAGCATAAAAAAATAGCTCAGCAAAGCTTCTCAATGAAATAACCTCAAAAAACATGCACAGATTGTAAAAACGTGCACAACCAGGCTTGTGCACAGATTGCAGGTAAGAAACTTGATCAACAAATCACAGCTTGTGCTCCTTATTTCCATCTCAGATGAAAGCCCTCCACATCAAACAAATCCTCTACAAAGATAGGATCCTTTTCCACCGCAGGTCATAGCGTCAACACCAGATCCTTATGCCCATCCAGAAAATTGCTATTAAGGATGATGGACAGGATATCCATTTTGATTTCCCTAATCAATCGATCAACACCCTTGCAAACTTGAGTGAAGATTCTTGTATTTCTTTCCCAGTTGCTGCCAAAACCATTCTCTTGATTTTATTTTTGAAACCACTTCCTCTCAACCTGATATTATACCAGTTCAGGAGCAAATTCCAGTCACAGGATCTCCAGTTGAACTTTAGCCAATCCATAATACCATTCCAAATTTCACTTGAGAAGCAACAAGCAAAAAATAGGTGATTTCTAGATTCAATGGCATCTACAGAGCACAGGATGCAACAATTGCGATTGATGACCCCCCCTGCTTAGAAGTTTATCTTGTGTAAGTAATCTGTCAAGGGTAGCAAGCCACAGCACAAAACTATGCTTAGGAAAACTTAGTCCTTCCCAAACAGTATCCCTCCACATTACTTTAGCTGTAATAAGAAGTAAGGCATGATATAGTGTTGAAATTTTCAACTTTGAATTCTTTATACAAGAACTGATAAGATGTTGAAGGCTTGTAGTTCCACCACAAAGATTCAACACCTTGTCTCTAATTTTCAGGATTTGTTTCCACATCCATGAGTCCCTAACTTTAGCTTCAACTTTCCAAATATTCCTGTGTTTTAAATATGTGCCATGAACCCACTTTATCCAAAGGAGCTCTTTGTTTGAATGAATAAACCATATGATCTTAAGGGCAGATGCAGTGTTCCATGTAACTGTAGAAAAAATTCGTAATCCTCCTTGGTCCTTACCTCGACAGATTACATCCCAAGAGACAAGGGAAAGCTTGTTGGAGTTGTCAGCTTTTCCCCATAGAAAATTTCTACACAGCTTGTCAATTCCATGGAGAACTTTTTTTGGTAGGATATAACTTGAAGTCCAAAATAATTAAACCCCAAGGATGACACTTTTGATAATCTGGAGTCTCCCCGCATAGGATAGGTGTCTATGAGACAACCAATTTTGGATCTGACTGGATATCTTATTAAAGAGAGGTCTACAGTCATCAGAGGATAACCTCTTGCATACAAGAGGTACTCCTAAATATTTAATTGGGAGATTACCCTCAGAAAAGCCTAGACAATTCTATATAGAAGCCTTGACAAAATCATCAACTCCCCCATAAAAAATTGCACTTTTGCTGGGGTTAGCATCCAGGCTAGTTACTGAACTGAAGTGAGAGATACATTGCTTAAGTTTTTGCATGGAGTATAAATCCCCTTTGCTAAACAGCAGTAAGTCATCAGCAAAAATGAGATGAGTAATTTTTAGTTTGCCACATTTAGGATGGAATTTAAAATTCCTGTCAAGTTTCAAAAGATCAAGGCTCCTAGATAGGTACTCCATACCCAAAATGAACAGGTAAGGGGATAGTGGATCACCTTGTCTCAACCCTCTTTCCCCTTTAAAATAGCCATGTAGAGAGCCATTTAGGGAGATAGAGTATTTGGGAGAAGAAATACAGGACATAATCCAACTGATCATCATATTTGGGAACCCCAGACCAGAGAGCATTTCAGCTAAGAATTTCCAGCTAATGGTGTCAAAGGCCTTCCTGATATCAATGTTAATCATAATCATTGGAGATATATGCCTCCTACCATAGTTCTTGACAAGTTCATGAGCCAGGAGGATGTTATTTGATATCAGTCTACCTTTCACAAATGCACACTGAGCATCATTTATAATATATCCCATAATAGATTGGATTCTGCTTGCAAGGATTTTGGAGATGACTTTATAAATGCAATTGCAACAGGATATAGGTCTGAATTCTGATGAATATGTTGGACATTAGACCTTAGGAATAAGAGTAATAGATGTAGAGTTGATTTCACCCAATAACTTTCCTCTTTTAAAAAATTCCTCAATGGCATATGATACCTCATCTCCAATAATTGGCCAAGCTGTTTTGAAGAATGAAGCACTAAATCCATTATGTGCTGATTGAGCAAACATAAGAAAACATATTCAACACCAGATCTAGCAATGAAAGACATGCATCTTGAGACTGATTATGTGTGCGCTTGTGTTGACTGATTGGTTATTATAATAATAAAGTAGTTGGATTTTTATGGACGAGTAATGTTTTTCTTTGTTAATTAGATCTGTAATAACTGGTGTTGGATCTAGTAGTATTTACATGTAGTAATTTTTGTGATTAAAAGTTTGGTTAGGACATGATTGTACATTTTGAGGGAATCAGTATACTAAATCAGTGAAGGAACCATTATTTTTAATTATAATCATTCATTATTTAGTTGATTAGTCATGATTTATTTTAACGGTTTTTCTATAGAGTGCCCATTGACACTCTATAAGAGAGGAGAGAGATATAGAGAAATGAATGAAGAGGGGGCTCCCTAATTTGCATTGGGATCCCCTCCTCATTCATTTCTCTCTATCTCTCTCCTCTCTTATAGAGTGCCTATGGGCACTCTATAAAAAACCCGTTATTTTAAAATCTAATACTTACCATCATAACTGCCATTTCTTTAGAACTGGAAAAAAAACAATTTAAATTCATTGCTTAACAAAGGAGACAAATTAATAAATTATTAATTTCTCTACCAATTGTCCATATTTAATGCTTACCAAACATCTACGATTTAAAGATGGACTTATTCTCAAGTGGAAAACCCCTAAAAATCAAGAAAAGAAAAAGGGTACATGGAAATCAATAAAATATTATTTTTATCCATTTTTATCCCTAAAACTTACCACAACATCTAATAAATTATTATTTTTATCCTACAACTCATCTCATATCATCTCCTAAGGGGCTGTTTGGTTCGTTTCCTTCACTTTCCAAAAATGACTTTCCTTCACTTTCTTGTGTTTCCTTCACTTTCCTGAAAAGTTTTTCTTGTGTTTGTTTCGCCAAAAAATATGGGGTGAAAGTACTTTCCACCAATTTTCTTAGTTTGGTTCAACTTGAAAAAAAGAAGAAAACAATTGATATGTGAATAGATTCCCTCATTTTCTAGTGTTTGGTTCAAACTAAAAAATCAAGAAAACTTGATTGTGGTCACCATTGTAAGATTACCACCCATCATCATAGTTGTGCATATAAACATGAAAATTGTGAAAAAAAATCAATTATGTTATGATCACAAGTGAATCAAATGATGAACAACAGATTAGCACATGAAACCAAAGGCCGACGATAGCTGACCAACAAAATACGCATACGAAGAGCTAAAACCAAAGCCGAGAGAAGTTTAAAACCTGCACAAAATTGAAAATAAGGCCAAGCATCTACTGTAACCAAAGGCCAACCAAGAGCTAAAACTTGTGCCGAGAGCAAGCTGAACCATGCACAAAATTGAAACAAAGGCCAAGAGCTGAAACGAAAGGCCAACCAAAGGACACATCTGAAACCAAACTAAAACCAGAGCTGACCAACCAAAGGCCAACCAAAGGCCAACCAAAGGCCAAGCATCAACTGAAACCCAATATATGAAACCAAACCAACTTTGGCCAAACCAAGTCTGAAAATATCCAAAACTGAAACAAGGCTAAAACCAACTCGAGAGAAACCAAGACTCGAACAACCCAAGATTGAAATAAAACCAAAGTTTAACAAAATTTATAGAAAATATTCTCAGAAAAGGTCATTTTCTTCATTATCTGCATCGCCATGAATTTATAATAGCAATGTTGGCTGCATTTATTACCTCGCCAATTGATTACTAATATAAACTTTGGTTGCATACATTATATATCCGACCATCATCATAGCAAAATATCATATTACCATATGCAGTTTTAGTGGTATGTTAGTTCTAGTGGCTCTCGTGTTAGTTCTAGCTGATGTCATGTTAGTTCTAACTTCTAACTAGAGTTATTTCTAATATAAACGTTAGTTCTAGTGGTATGTTAGTTCTAGTTGAGCCTCTGTTAGTTCTAGTGGCTCTCATATTAGTTCTAACTGATGTCATGTTGGTTCTAACTTCCAGCTAGTATTATTTCTAATATAAATATTAGTTCTAGTGGTATGTAGTTCTAGTTGAGCCCATGTTAGTTCTAGTGGCTCTCGTGTTAGTTATAGCTAATGTTATGTTAGTTCTAACTTCCAGCTAGCGTTATTTCTAATATAAATGTTAGTTATAGTGGTATGTTAGTTCTAGTGGCTCTCGTGTTAGTTCTAGCTGATGTCATGTTAGTTCTAACTTCCAGCAAGCGTTATTTCTAATATAAGTGTTAGTTCTAGAGGTATGTTAGTTCTAGTTGAGACCATGTTAGCTCTAGTGGCTAGGCTATTTCTAATATAAACGATAGTTCTAGTGGTATATTAGTTCTAGTTGAGCCCATGTTAGTTCTAGTGGCTCCCGTGTTAGTTCTAGCAGATGTCATGTTAGTTCTAACTTCTAGCTAGTGTTATTTCTATTTCTTCAATATCTTCGATAGATAGTTAGCGAACTAAACACACTGAATCATTAAGAAACATGTGTTCAATTTCTTCAATAGATAGTTAGCAAACTAAACACACTCTCTTAAATTTACCAAAACTAAGCTATTGCAACCAGATGTACAGGAAAATTTAAACCTTCACCATCTTCCATAGTTCCATTAGATCTTCTGAAGCAACGAGTTTACACGAAAAGTACAAAATCAAACACTCAAACTAAAATATACAATAGATCTAGGGCTAGGGTTTCTTTTATTCTCAACATACCAGAGAGATCGACGTCTAGGAGAGTTAGGGTTTGGACGGCGTCCTCAAGGGCTTCATCAGGATCCATGCCCAGATCTTCGATGTTCTCTGTAGCTAGAGATTCGAATGCTTGCTGAGAGATGGCGCGCGATTTGGAGCTCATTTTAGGGTTTCGATTATTGAATCTTTGACAGAGAATCATAAAGCTAACGCGAAAAAATAATCGGGTGGGGGTCTGGTTGTGGGGTGGGGGCGCGGAGAGGGTGTGTGAAGCGTAGTGGCGATGGACAGTGTAATTTTCGATTAACGATGGCATCCCTCTTGCGATCTGGGCTCCAGTGTCCTCGTCCTCATTGGCGACAACAAAAGAGGCCAAGCAAAGCTCGCTTTGCAAGGTGGGAGGGAAGGGGAAGGAGGAAGAAGAATGGAAGGGAGAGAGCGGTGATCAGAATGGCAGCTGAGAAAAAAATCTAAACTTTCTTTCACTTTCCCCTGTAATCGGGCTCAAAAGAGCTAAAAAATTTTAGCAGAAAAATCCATCAACTTTTCTTTACTCTTCTTCACTTTTCTTTTTATTTTTTGCAAACCAAACACATGATTGTGAAAGAAAATGCTAGAATTTTATTGTGTCAGTTTTCATGGGGGCTCTTTTTAAGGTTTTTATGCGAAAGAAACAACCCCTAAAAATAAACCAAACATAAGAAATGGGTCACATCACCAACACATCTCATTTTTAAAAATCACCCACATCATCCAATAATATGGTGACAACTCATCTCATCTCATTAACATTTCATTTCTACCTATTTCCTCAAAAAAACCAAGGAAATTAATTTCCTTAAGTGTTGGTTACATCATCCAATAATATAATGACAACTCATCTTATCTCTATTTTCTTATTTTTAAGAATGAACCAAACATAAGAAAAGAACCTATTACAGGAAATGGTTTGGAGGAGGAACCATTTGGTAGCTGTTGAGGCGCTTGACGCTTCCTGGATTTCAAATCCACCTCATAATGGATCCCGTCAACTGGCTCTAGGGCTTTAGCTAGTTGACGCACGAGGTGTTGACGTTGCCTTTGACGAGCCCTTTTTGACAGAACCAGCGCGCCTTCAAAAGTTAACCCCTTAATTGATAAGGAGTTCAAATCAAGAGATTCGGCTTTGTTGGACGCCGGATGGGCATCGCAAGGGGCAATTGCAGTAGTAATGGGGAGATAATCATCATCTTAGGTTTTCAGATCTGAAGACCAACGAACGTTCCTTGAGGAGGAGATCCTCTTGCGCTTGTGAGGGGAGGAGGATCTGGAGGAGGAAGACATGTACTCCTTATACTTTTGTTGATCGAACTCATACTCGACCTCCATATCAATAGGGATCAAGATCCTCGGTTACGACACCACAGCCTCTACAGAGAGGCTGTCAGCTCCACTGTGGTCGCCAGCGTGTTTGGGTCAAAAGTTATCTTTTTCATTGTCATTGAACCTGTTACAATCATTTATCGATTACAAACTCAAAAAATAGAAATGTTAATCTTTTTATAAGATCCTCTTACACAATGAAAAATAAAAGATTACAACTTTATCAAACAACACACAGAAACTATTTATTAGCCTCAGTTTGTGTGAGATCTTTGCATGTGCTAGGGTTTATCTATGGACCACCGCAGATCAAATCCAGTTGATCGGAAGGCTAGAAGTTCGTTACTTCACAAAGGAAACAAGAACAGAAGTGATAATCTCGACCAAGCGAGATTATGACTCTTCTCGAGATCAAGTCCAAGTCTAATATCAAGGAAAGGGTGGATGGGGCTTCAGATCCTTTGAATTGCTCCATCTTTATACTAGGATTCACCGAGATCTGTTAGACCTCTATGAAATTTCATGGTTCTTGCTCTCCAATTAGGCAGCACCTCGTCGTCTTGATAAAAATTCTAGCTGTTGAGAAAATGAGCCCCTAGGATTGAATTTATAGGGCTTCGGATACCCTGTTTTCGGATAAGAATGTGTGACTTGAGCTTATCTTTAGTCAATAATGACCTAATCACGTATGAGGATGATATCAAGGTAGTTGGGACACTCTGGAATGAAGAAATCCTGAGAAAACCCATTAAAACATGTTTTTTGATACCAGCGAGCGGGACAGACCCTGGTGACCCGCGTGGGCGTAGGACACCACTTGGTGTCCCGCAGATGCATGGGACACAACTTGGTGTCCCGTAGCTGCGCGGAACAGTTCGGGACTTAGCCATTTTTTGGCTTGTCGGACTTGTGTTTCTCATCGTTTTGCGTATTTTCTCATTTGTACGCTTCGCTGACTTGCTTTAGGCATCCGTTAGCTTCTTTACAGCTTCGGATAATCCTCTTTGATTCGGATAATCCTCTTCGACTTGGATAATAACATTCATCATCTTTTTTACGTCTCGAGCTGCATTTGGACATCTATAGGCATTTTTAGATGCCTATACAAGGATATTCCCACGTTGGAAACTGATCATCTTCTTCTATTGTTGTAGAGTCAACAGTGACCATGTTTGACATCAGGCCTTTGAATATTTCTCCAAGGCTAACATCAGAATCCCATGTCGAAGAGTCTAATGAATATCTATTTTTATTTGGATTAGATAGCTGGTTATTAACCTACCAGGAACATTCCTCGAAGGACGAAGAAATATAGCCAACGCCCCTCTTGTGCTCGTAGTAATTGTCGGGCTTTACTTTTGGTACATAGGAAGGACGGGATGGAACCCGAGTACCTCGACCAAAACAAAGACCTTCTCTGAGCGTGAGATCTTATCCCCACTTCTTCATATAGTCACGTGCTTGCAGACTATATTTCAGGAAGTGTCGGCCAGGTCTTTCATCATCACTGCTATTCTCCAAGAAGGGATTCAGTGACAGAAACAATTCTTCTTTTCTGAAGATTATTTCCTTTCGACCCCCTGCCTTTGCAGGTAGGATAAAAGTTGTCCCAAATGAGTCTTGGACACGCTTCTTCGTCATGCAAGACGATTGAAGCGGCATATGTATATTGGCGTTTCTGTACGATCCCTGCATTACATCATCAATACAAGGCACATACTCTACATCAATATTTATTGCATAATTACAATCGGTAAGTTGTCAGTTACAACTCCCATCTGACAATTCATCACCGTCAAGATCGATTACAAAGGGTTCTATGTTATTAAATACAAGACCTTCGTCGTAATTGAGCCCGGCTTCGGTATCAGCTCCTTCTCTGTTGTCCATGCCCTAGGCCGATGGTTTAGTATCATATTCAACACCATATAAGAGGGAATCAGTGAAATAATTCTCTAACCCCTTAAATGGTTGCTTGTTCGAGACCATCATCTTGACTTCATTATTAGTGTCCACATACTTCAAACACTGATGGAGTGTGGAAGAAACTATAACATTACTATGGATCCAGGGTCGACCTAATATTAAGTTATAGGAGGTCTCTGCATCAATAATGTAGAACGTGACCTCAAACTTCAACTCCCCAAGTTGGCACTTCACTCGGATCTTTTCCAATGCTCTGGACCCACTAGAGTTGAATCTGTAAACAATAGTGCCCGTGGAAGCCAACTTGCTAGCAGGGATTTTGAGATGATACATCAATCAGAGTGGCATGATGCTAACTGCAGAACTCGGATCAACTTGGATCCGGTTAACAACCGTCGAGCTAATATACCTGGTGAAATACAGAGGCCTGTTATGCTTTGAGTTCCTCACTTGCATGTCTTCCCGAGTAAAGGTGATGCAAGGAAATTGTTTGGCCACCAGATTGAAGTGTTGAACTGACGGTTTAGATTTCTCGGGGGCTGGCTTGATCTGAGTAAGAAAAACATCGGAATCAGCCAAACCTTCTTGTAGAGCTTCCCTGGTTTCTTTAGAGAGGCACAGCAACTCGTAAAGAGTAATCCTCGCTGGGATGTTAGATAGCTAAGCTATAACATCAAAGCGATAAGGAGTGTTTGAACTTTCCTATTTGTCTCTCCTAATCGGCCGATTGAATCGAGACTGCTTCGAATTTTGAAACTCTTTGTGTTTGGGTTCTTTCTCATTTTGCTTAGTAGTTGGGGTTTCTCAGAAGGCTTAGGAGGCGTTGAAACCACCCCTAGTTCAGCCAATGTCTTGGCATTCTGGTCGAAAACCTTCGGGTACTTGTACCGGTATTCGTTCCCACTCGTGGTGGAGAAAGCAGGTTCTCCATCCGCTACCAGAACTTCGTGCTCATCTTCGGAGAGTGAAAGGGTAGGGATACCCTCGTCATCTTTCTCTGGCCCTACTGAGTCAGGACAACAAAACTTGCCCTTGCTCTTGGACTTCTTCTTGGAGGAAGATCCTATCCATTGTTCATCTTTGAGGAGATTAGGATGGACCCAGAAAAATTTGCCATTAGAGGCTATATGTGGTACAATCCCTTTTTGACGTTGCCTATGTGGGTCGTCATTGATAGTTTTCATCTCCACCTTCAAAACGAGTTCTGGTTAGAACCACGACAAGGGTACGGATCCGAAGCTGACAAACACCGTGTTGGCTCTCACCTTCTTTTTTTTGGTGGTTTGCTGTTATGATTCCGGTGTCTATCAAGGCTTGGATTTTGTCTTTAAGGACAAAACAAGCCTTGGTGTGGGTGGTGGACCCTTAAGTGATATGCATAGTATTTCAGATCCGAAGTCTTTTTAGCTTCCTCCTAGTCCATTATTAGCGGTAGCTTGATTTTGTTGTTGTAGAGGGGGTATTTGAAGATGGCCAAAACTTCATCATCCTTGAAAGAGTATTCCCTCTGGAATCTCGGATCCGGAGTCCTTTGCTGCCTCTGAGATTGTTTTTGCATTTGAGACTGCAGTCAAAATAACAACTATTGCGGCAATGGTTGCTGCAGTTGTGGTTGTGATGTTTGATGAGCATAAATAGCACTCACTGATGCCTTCCCTCTACCCTTAGGAGTGAAGTTAGATTTTGAAGACTTCACCGTCGTTTGGCCTTTCTCCGCCTTTTTTCTTTTGAGGAAACGTTCGGCTTGTTCTCCATGCATTTTTAATTTCTTCCAGGTTTTGGATGATACAACCCCCATATCTTCCAGGACATCGAGGGAGAGATTGTTGTGGCATGTTTGCAGTATAAACTCCTCTGTTACCAGATCCCTACAATTCATGGCCTTGTTACGGAATCGTTTGACAAAATTGTCAACTGACTCCGTCTTTCTGCTTCTCATCCAGAAGAGTTCCGATTGACACTCCCATGTCGTCATTAAAGAAGTTGCTGAGGAAGAGATTCTACATGTCATCCTAGCAATTTATGCTCCCTGGCTTGAGATGTCGATACCAATCTAAGGCAGTCCCGCGAAGGGTGCCCACGAATGACCGAAACATCAAGGGTTCATTGCCAGAGATTATGCCCAGATGAGATTTGAAGTAAATCAGATGCTAGGTTGGCAAGTCTCTCCCGTCAAATAGTGTGAAGTTGATCAAATTAAACTTTGCCGGTTACGGTATTGACTCCCACTCTCTTGGATATGAGCACAGAATACCGTTCCTCTTTACTTCTTGAGCAGACATCGAGGCATTGACCTTACTCTCAAGCTCTTTCATCATATTCTTGTTCTCACCCTCATCTTTCTTTGGGGGGCATTGAGAAGGATCGATTGAGCCACCCTAGTGTTATTGAGAGGTGCGTCAGCCATAATGACTTCGTCCACTTGTGGATCATTATCAACTGTAACGTTCTGAGTATGGTGGTTAGATTCAACCCACTGACTAGACTCGGTGGTTGATGTGGTTAAGTCTGCAACTCTCTCATTTTTTGCATGGCCAACTCCATCTCTGCCTTCATTTCGGCTCTAATCTCTTCTTGTTTTCTAGCTAAAGCGTCTTGAAGCATTTGAGCCATTTGGTCAGGAGTGATTGTGAATACTTCTCTAGCTTGCCCCATGCTAGACATTATGTCGTCAAAGGCAATTACGGAGCAAGTGTCTGAAAGTTCATCCTCTGAATATGTTCCTTCATGCATTCTCCTGTAGTCCCTGTGGCTGGTGGCTCTTAGTTGTAGCCGAGACATTCGTTGGGATATTCTCGGATCGACTCTTCCTCCTTGGGTAAAATCAGGGTCAGAGTCAGTTAAATATCACTTAGACTTTACTTTTCCTTTACGGCCATGTTGATGGTGACCTTAAGGAACTCATCATCTTGGACGATGGATCTTCTCCTTCAAAAGCGTCTTTGTTTAGGTTTTGATGCTTTAGTTTACAGTGCGGAAAGTCTCTGGAACACCGAGACTCTTTAAGAGATGGCTTTGGAGCAGTTACATTCTGACAGTACTGCTTTGATAAGCCTCTCACATGAACACTGAGAGCTTGTTTCTCAAATGGTCCTCTTTTGACTCTTGCTCACACCCCCAGTCTAATAGTACAAGTCATCGGTATGGTGACCGAAGTACCCCATTATTTGTTGGTGTGATTCCCCAAGTATAACGTTATCTTTTGATGGACATGTCTTCTTTGGGGGATATAGAACCTTATTAACATTCTCAGGATGACTTATCGTTGCCTTTAAACGATCCAAGGTCACGTTAGGAGTTACATGTTTAGAACCACCCCCTTGCGAGTGTAAAGTCTTAACGGGGTCCTGGGTTCCAACACGGACCCCCAGGCGAGAGGTGATAGGAATTCTCCTAGAAAGGGATGCATCCTTGCCCCTCTTGTGCATGGCGCACGAATAGGTACATTGAGGTGTCCCGATTTGTTTGGAGGTGGCAGGACCCATTTGAGCATCAGTTAGCTTGATGGGAGTGCATGTACAACCCCTAGTATGTGGAGCTTCTTGGGTTTTGACCACCGGACCCAATCGCTCTTTCACTGGTGCTTTGCCTCAATCTTCATGAAGAGGACCAATACAATTGGCTATAGTAATTTTGAACTTCGAGAGGTCAGGACTGACCCAAGGCTTCACTAGTGGCATGGTGGATGCAACCGAGGAGGATGAACCTAGAACGGATGCCGAAGAAGGCAAAGAAGTGGTCACGAGAGACTGCCTTTGGGCGAGATAGTAGGAACTATCTTGACCAAAGACTCTTTGGGCGAGACAGTTTCCACTATCTTGGCCAAAGATAGCAGTTCCTGCTACCTTAGGATCTTGATTCTGCACAAGTATGGATTTTGGAATCCAAACTTTGCGGGACTTTGGCGGTTCTTCAGCCACCTCTTTCTTCTTCATTTCTTATGCCTTTCGTACAACGACACGGGCTTGAGCGGCATGTGCATGACACTTTTGGATGCGCTCCTTCTTCGTCAGACGAGTTGGTTTGATGAGAACCCATTCCTCCGCCGATGGTTTGGAGGAAGTGATAGCAACTTGCCGTTGAGGAGGCTAGATTACTCGACGCTTTCTTGACTACAAGTCAGCATAGTAGCAAACTTGATCAACCTGTTCCAAGGCCTTGGCAACCTGATGAGCCTAGCGTTCACGTAACCTCTGACGAGCCCTCTTCGTCAAAGTTGACAAACTTTGGTTGAACAACTCCTTAACTGAAGAGGATTTGTTGCAAGCAAAGCTTCAGGCTTTGTTTGTTGTCGGAGGAGTGTTGCGAGGGGAAGCCTCGACAACTATTGGGTGAGAATCGTCACCCTGAGCCTTCATTGGAGTTGAAGACCGAAAAACCTTCTTCAAAGATGAAATCTTCCTGCACTTGCGGGGAGAAGAAGACCTTGACGAAGATGAGGAGCGATACTCCTCGAACTTGGCTTGGTCGAACTCGTATTTGACTGTTGAGTCGACCGGGATCTTGATCGGCTACGATACGACAATCTCGACGCCAAGACTATTGGCTCCCACTGTGGTCGCCAGCGTGTTTGCATCGGGAACAATTTTCATTATAGCTTCCATTAAAATGTTTTAACAGAAACAAGTGAATGAGGTTTACACGTGTAAATTCCCTCTCTTTACAATAAAACAAAATTTGTGTTCCCTAGAAACACACGCAGAAACTCCTATGTAGTAGCCTCTACTTGTGTGGGATCTTTGCCTGTGCTGGGGATGCGTAATCCGTGGACCACCGAATCAATGTTCCAAGCCGAAAACGAAGAAGGTTGAAAGTTAAAGTTTCGACGTGGAAACAAGAACTGAAGTGAATATCTTAGCAATGTAAGATGAACACTCTTCTCGAGATCAAATCTAAGTTTGAACTCAAGGAAACACCAGAAGGCTTTGAGATTGCTTGAAAGTGGTGAATAACTCTCTCTCCTATGCTCAAAGTTCTCCAAATGCTCGTCTCTGCTTCTAGGTTACCATCAGTCCCTCAGTACCCCATGCACAAGTGTGCCAATGGGTATTTATAGCCATTGGAAGACGTAACCATCGAAAAGAAGTTGAAACAACTAACGATCACTACCTTCTTTGGGCGAGTCAGTGTTTACTGTCTCGGCTAAAGGAAGCACTTCTAGCCAGTTTGTAACCACCGTCCCACCACTTAAAGTGCGTTAAATGCCGTGTTTTTCAAGGGTAGTGGGCGTATTTCACGGCTATAACCATCTATTTACATTAATGAACGTTTCCCAGCAGTTATAGAGCCACGTGGACCCCACAAAAGTCACAAAACCGTCAGAAAATAAGAGAGACTGTCTCGCAAATGGTAAGATAGCTCTCACTGTCTCGCGTATCCGAGACAACCTACACTTTCTCAGAAAAGTGAGACTGTAGAGACTGTCTCACCAACTGTGAGATAGCTCCGTGTCCCTGAGTTGTCATTTTGCATTCTTATTTGCTTCCTTTTGCTTTGGCTACTCTTCTTTGACTTAGATGATAACATTCTTCGTCTTCTCTCAGTCTTGAGCTGTGTTTGGGACCTATAGGTAATATTTGATGCCTACAATGCACAATATCAACCAACCTCCGATGGAGGATCTTTGTGTAGGATATCTAACAATCAAATACAAACACTCAACAAATGATGTTAAGAATTGTTTACTAATCATCAAAACCAGATTAGATGGTAGGCTCATAAACATGAGACCTAACATGAACAACATAGGGTCATTTGGTTCATGGATTGTATTTTAATGCATGTTATGGACCTAGAAAAATCCATACTCTAAATTTTGTTTGTTTGCAATTGATATTAAAGTGTATTTGCACTAGGAATAAAATCCAACCAAATATTGTTTAGCTACACATGCATTTTTTCAATGATATGTGACAAAAATTATAAATTCAAGTGATTTTAGGAAATTTTTTTGATGCATTTATATATCCTACATGCTAACATCAAATTCATTCCATGAAAATAACAAATAAACAACGTACTTGATAAAAATCAAAGCTTTTAAGCTTGTGGGTCCCATTTTTTAAAGCAACCTAAAAAACACATGGAAACAATAGCCTCAAGGTATGTCAAGGGTCCGGTTTCTTTACAATCTTGACCGTAGATGTTTATGCTAGAAAACTAATGGTATGAGTAAGTGGATCTTTGGAGGAGTTTAGGGTCCCTTAATCTTCTTTGATAGTTGATCAATCAGAAGAAAGTAGATTCCTACACGAGTAAGACCTATTAGAGAGCTAAAGTTGGTCACTCCAGCATGCCCTCCGACCTTCAAGTTAGTAATAAATTAAGCAAGTTTGAGGAATCTAGTTTTACGGTGTTATACAATAATTTTTGTGTGCCTTAGAATAGTGGAGACTGCCCACTATTTATAGAGGGTTGGCAAGAGCATATTAGCAATTTGATCGGGTTAGTGCAGACAGCTGATCAGACTACACTTTACATGTGTCGACAGCCGGTTGAATGAGTCATGTTTGCGTTTAATGTGATAGTGACATAATGGCTAAAGTACTATCATCATCCAAGGAGTCATAACTTTAGCGCAAAGAGTCATAATTACTCTGGCCGAGCATTAAATGCGATGGCGACAAGGTGGTGGAGTAGGACAGTTGAAGTTGATAGGTTGTCTTGTCATTCGAGAAATACATTAGCGAGTGCCCAAGTAGAAGACACCTTTCATCTCGGACTTAGTTTCTTCTAGCGGATCCCTGCTTGAAGATGCCTTTTATCTCGTACTTGGGCTGCCAAAGGGGTTAGCGATGCTCACACCTAAAACATGCCTTCAAATTTAAATGACTCGGACAGTTAATCATGACATGTGACTAATTCACAAGAGTTGATTAGACTTGGTAATTCTCAGTATGTAATAGTAGCGAATGTCTATAATTAGTTAGGTGAGCTAATACTATTGGCTTATCTCAGTGGGTTCCAAAATTAAATGCATTTTATGTTATTTACATAGTTGATGTAGTATTGATTGGTGAGTCCCAGAGATTCTATACAAGCAAAGATGTAGAGGATCTCTACTCGTATTTCAACTACATTCAATTCAAACACATCAATGATATTGCAACTCCATTTGTAATTTCAACACTCTCTAACCAAGCACACCCTTAATGCAAGCATTGCACAACTAGACTACCTTTACGTTAAAGCAAAAAAGGTTTATTTGTGTATATATCGCTTAAATCTTGGGTATTTATAAAAATACCCTCTAAATCTCAGTATTTACAAAACTACCCCTCAAACTATCAATTTTGGAAAAACTTTCCCTCAAAGCCATTTATCATCAACTCTAATAAGC
The DNA here is from genome assembly GCF_001876935.1 of Asparagus officinalis. Classification (NCBI taxonomy): domain Eukaryota; kingdom Viridiplantae; phylum Streptophyta; class Magnoliopsida; order Asparagales; family Asparagaceae; genus Asparagus; species Asparagus officinalis. The sequence goes on along the minus strand of NC_033803.1, from coordinate 59,571,476 downwards.
TATTTTGTAATTTTAATATAAAAATTATCAACAAAATAGTTAAATTTTTAGCACCAAGCTGATGATTGGTTGATTTTAAGGGTATTTTTTCCCAAAGTGAATGATTTGAGGGATAGATTTGCAAATACTAAGATTTGAAGGGTATTTTTGTAAACACCTAACATTTAAGGGGTATATGCAAATAACCCAAGAAAAAAATTTGTGAAACCTTTATAAGAACATGGGAATGTCGAAAAAAGAATTTAATAACCTAATTATCATACATATTACAACTTCTCAATAATGAACGAAATTGAGTAGAGCATCAAACGATGTTTGATTGCAGCTATTCGAATAAATGATAGATAACTGAACTTAGAAGGATTTTCTTAAAAAACAAAGAAAGAAATGAACTTTAAAGTTACGGTTGATGAATCTGAGATGCAAACTTAAAGGGGAGTGAATACATTTGCAACTATTTTTCACTAAAAACATAGAATATGCAATGAAAATATGGAAAAATAAAAGCAAACAACCAAACAAAAAAAATCAACCAAGGAACATGCGAGATTTTTATAGTAGTTCGGATAACAATCCTACATCTACTCTTCTTTCTCACGAATGGGCTTCCTCATTATGACCAAAGTTCACCTGAATTACAATATGATTCAGTAGACTTAAAAAGACTGCACCATGGAATCTACCCAAAACCAATCGTCTAACCTAACTCATTACAGATAAGTAACACCTAGCTCTTGCTAGTTCTAACCCTCAACTATCACCTGTTTGAGTTGTCGTAAAAACAAGATGAAACACAAATTAACAAAACAGTTTAAGCACAAATTGAAAAGATCTTACAACCATTTTTTCTAAGAAAACCGTTCTTCAAAATATTGAAGAGAATCTTAATGAAGAAATGGTGATGACGTTGAATCCAAGGGAAGTTCTCCTTGTTGATACAATCCAAAGATGCTGAGCATGATAAGAAATAGTTTGACGTGGCGCTTGGGGTTCGAATCATAAATTAAATCTTCTTCACAAACCAAGGATAAAATCTCTCAAAAACTCTCTTCTCAAAGCATAGAACCTCTCCAAAATATGATCTCTTATTATCTTATATAGTCTTTACAAGAAAAGAGATATTGAAATCATAGTAGAAGTTGGAGATGAAAGGGATCAACCAATGGTTGTGATTAACTCTTGAAATTTGCCAACATGCGTCGTTACCGTTGACGGCGAATCCCGACCATCGATGGTCCATTGATGCCCCATCGATGGTTCCCTGTAATAAATCATTGGTTGAAAAACTAGTTTCTAAAAATCATCAATTGCACACTATACATCATCGATTGTGGGGTTGACTATCGATGGTTGCCTGATGACCAACGATCTGTTGTAAACAGACGGCGGCGCCGAGAAACCAAAACAAACGCCGATCAAAGAAGGCCAAAAACAACCAAATATCAATGCACAAACCCAAACACCAATTTTAACGTGGTTCGGCAATTGCCTACGTCAACGGGGCAAGAAGGGGGAGGGTTTCCACTAATAGTGAAGGAGAGTACAAATTGAGATTACAAATCGCTCAAACGAACCAACTAATCTCACCAACAAATCTCTCAACCTCTCAACCAATAACCCTAACCAATAGCTCAGAAAGATCTCTCTTTTCTATGCTCCAAAATCCCCAAATATGCTCCTTCAGAACCCTCAAATCATATTGGTATTTATACCAAAACAGAAACCCAAACAGACTGCAAATAGGAACCTGAACTTTCCAAAAAACCCGTCGTAAGTCGACTTATCAGTCTGCATAAGTCGACTTGGCAGAGCGAAAAACGACAACTGGAGAAGAGTTCATAAGTCGACTTAACAGGTCTGATAAGTCGACTTGCCAGAGCCCAAAATCAACAATTCACAGCAGATCGTAAGTCAACTTACGACACAACATAAGTTGACTTACAATAAGTCGACTTATGCCTGTGCATGAATCGACTTATGACCAAAAATCTGCTTTTTCCAAGTTCTTCTCCATAATTCTCCACCTCGGCGAAGTTTTCCCAAAACTGAGCCGACACCAACCAAACAAATGCCTCACATGTTGAGACCCAAATGGGAGTGCGAACACTCACCCCAAATGTCGATGTCGCTCACCAAATTAGCTGCATCAGAAAACTGACTGCCTACGTATCCTCTCTAAGGAATCAAGCTTTCTCGTAGTTCACCCAATGGCCTCCAAAGGCCCTCAATCCAATAGAAGAGTACGCAACCCTTCATCACCAAATCTGCGACTGATAGTACCTCCAATAGCCCCGAACTGACTCAATCCAAACACCTCCACCTGAGGTAAACCAATAGCCATATCCAAACTATATCTACCAGCTGCACTCGAATCCAAAACTAATCCATCATCTGCATCCGAAATCAAATAATCTCTAATCTGTGCCACATCAGCTGGAATCCCAAATGATGAGGTATGATCTGGAGTACGTGGAGTAATCTCCACCCAACGTGAAGTAAAATCACTCTCCACCTGCTGCGATATCCAAACGACCTGATCAACACTCTCCACCTGCCGAGAGTCAAAAGTGACATACCTGCTCAGAACAAAATCAGAAGCTCCCAAACGATAATCAACTGAGCCTCCGAACCCCAAACGCGCAATCGGATTAAATCTCACATCCTCGATGTGACCAAATGCTGGGTATCCAAATATCCGACGTAACCCAAAATCTGAAGCAGCTCCACTAGATCTAATAACTCCTAATGCAGCAGTCGGCGACCTGTGACTAAGATGACCCAAATATGTCGAAGCTCCAGAACCAATTCTCGACAACCAACGCCGATCCTCCTCCAGAAAGAAACGACCCATCGAAACTGTCATATCATCTTGTCGTCCTAAAGTCTTCACACCAATGAAGTGTGTAAGGACCGTGAATTTTGATACTAGTTAAAATAATTTTTTGGTATTTTAAAATATTTAATTATGATTTTTAAAAGAGTATTTGTATTTTTCTCGATTTTCTATAATTTTTATGATTTAAAAATCTGATTATATATTTATTCAAATGGTTTTAGTATTTATAAATTTATTTCGTGCAGTAAAATTTTCTAGAATTAATTTGTTACGTTATCGGTACTATTACGTATTATTTTAAATAATATGTTGTATTATTAATATTATTATGAATTATTTCGTATAATACTTTGTATTATTAATTACATACATTTGGTATAAATTGTTGAATTATTTCTATTGTTACATATTATCTGTCGAATTAGTATAACTAGTACGTTTTACTGTGTACGTAATTGTCCCATAATTATTTGATTTTAAATGTAAGTAAATATATTTTTATTATTAATTATTCTTGTTTAATTATACAATATGGGTATTTTTCAACTGTTTAGTATCAAATGTTGTATTAGCTCAATATGTACATTTTTAATTGTAGATAATTATTCCGTAATTAGTTTAATTTTTTAATACCCATAACTAATTATTTTAATTATTTTTTGTTTAAATACCTAACTCAAAACCCTAATTTTCTTATATATATATATGTGTGTGTTTTCTTTGTTCTCTCTCCTCCCCTCTCGTGTTAACACCGCCGCCATCATCACCTGCTTCTCTCTCTCTCGCGTTTCTCTTCCGCCGCCCATCACCCGCACCTCGACCATGCTCCGCTCACCAACCTCGACCACCCGCTCCGCCTCCGACGAACTCGACACCCCCTGAGACCGCCGCCTGCACCCGATAACTCGAAGGTAAGACCTATCAAAGGGAAATGTTGGAACTGCGGTCAGGAGGGCCACATGTCTTCTACCTGTAAAGCACCGAAGAAAAATGAGCAGGAGGCTCATATTGTGCAAGATGCGCTGATTCTCGCTATGGATAGCGATTCCGATTCATGGGTTATTGATTCGGGAGCCTCATTCCACGCCACTGCTAATAGAAGGCTATTTCAGAACTATGTAGCAGGGGACTTTGGGAAAGTATACTTGGGGGATAATGAACCCTGTAGTGTCATTGGAAGAGGCGATGTGCAAATACAGTTAAAGGGATCCAAGTGGTCTCTGAAGAATGTCAGGCACGTACCGAAGTTGAAGAGGAATCTTATTTCGGTTGGCCAGCTCGGAGCAGAAGGCTATGCTACAACATTCACTGGAGATTTGTGGAAAATCTCCATCGGTACAATGGTGGTTGCCCGTGGCAATAAGACCGGTACCCTCTACCTAACTTCACACGCGAGCGACACCCTCGCGATTGCTGCAGGCAAGGAGAGTGCAGATCTGCCCTGACCCACCTCCAAACGCCCACGCCGCTGCCCCTCTTGAGTCTCCTCCCCTCGTCGCTCAACCGTGAGCCCCGACGCCCAAGGTTGCTGCCAACGACCACCAACCGCAACCACCAACGCCTCTCCTTCGTCGCGCGCCACCTGTTCGACGATATACCGACGCAGTCCAGACCCACCACAGACGTCGCTTGAGATCCGTCGTACCGCGTCCGCATCGGCCCAGCAGATCCTTCATGACTCAATCGCTCAGATCCGTCGCTCATCATCAGACCCCACGGTCTCGCAGGCAAGATCCCGCTTTCCCTTGGCTTGTTATCCCATTATTTATATCCGTTATTAATTGATTGTGTAGATTAGACTGTGATATGATTAGCTATAGTGTATATTGTGATTACATGCGTGGGATTGCTTGACATGAATAGCTGTGTGGAAGCTTGTTGTTTTATCACTTAGTTGTTACCCAATAGGAGAGACTGTACATGAAGACGACTTCTGTTAAAAGTATGATTTATAAGCGTGCTTCAAAGCATGGCTATACTCGCTCGACATCGATATCCCGATGTGAGGAGTCCCGAGTTCCCTCGATATCGATATCCCGGTATGAGGTTTCCTTGATTATTATTATTATAGCATTGACTAGACGATGCACTCTTGATCGGACGTGTAACGGGTCACGGTTATTTTCATAGTTTTACAGAAGTCGTTCCACGGTAACTCCGTGGCTAGTGCACAATATTTCATGTACAGTTGCGTAATTAATATGACAATATGGAGTTATAAAGGGGAATTGGACAAAGAATATAGCATGTATATAAACGGGCACATCACTTTCCTGTTATCGTGCATACATAGATCGGAATTGATATTTAATTATTTACAATTCGAGACATATGGTATATACATGAGGGTTTCCTTGTTTGGATTATTTCGCTCGACGTACTACGTCTCATGTTGTAGGTTTTTAGGTATTAATTCCATCTATTGTATGTCCCTGGTACTTGGATGATTAGACTGATCGCTAGCTACATGATCCCGTTACCTGATCGATTCTGGATGTTTTATGTTATCATGATTTAGTAGTATTCTCATGTTGATTTGTGAATTTCAGTTGTACGTTCTTTTGTTGTTTCTATTATCGTATCGTTTTTCGCATTGGATTTCCGTTCGTTCTATTTTTCTTTGTGGGTTCGGGTCTTGCCGTGCGCTATGCACCTGACGTACACCTGTTTTCTCTGGTGTACGTCAGACTTAGGAGAAGAACAGGTTCAGCTAGGAGATCTCTATGAGCCAGAAGATTCTCAGCAGGAGTGCCCTGCAGACGGAGCAGAAGAAGCTGAAGCTTAGTTATTGGTCCTCCGTTTTCTTTTGTACTACATTCCATTTCTATTTGATCAGTGTATTTTGTATTTCTTCAGTATTTCATTCATATAGTTTTGTATAAGGGCATGCTGACCCGATTATTATGTTTGGGATGAATATTCATTGCGATATGTATTATTTTATTCTGAGTTTGTCTATTATATTCTTACTGATTGTGATCGGGGACCTGTGACTTCGCATTGTACTTATTTCCGTACGCTTAGCGTATTAGGTTGAGGAGAAACATTTATTTTTATTTATTCTCCTTGATCTAATACGTCGCGGGCTTGTTCACGTTCTGGTTCCCGGGTATTTTGGGAAGCGGGGCGTGACAAAGGATGCCTTTATTGAAGTCCTCACTAGTAAGAATATAGTGGACAATTTAGATACATATCATATTTCATCCGTAAGACTAATCTTGAGCCTTGTTCCATCTTCTTGATAGATTTCATTTCGTCCATATCTTATCACTCTTTGACTCCGGAGTTCACAAGGTTCTTGTCCCATCGCTTCGCGATTATCCTCTCTTTGTATAACTCCTCTATCCTCGTGCCGGTCTTTATTTTATGTGTTATTATTTTTACGACTATATTTTCCTTGATTTGATTTATATATTATTTGATTGTATTAAATTTGCATTGTTTATTACATATTTTATGTATCACTTACAGTGTTGTATTGTATGTTTTTATTTGTTTATAAATCTATTTTATCTTTCATAATTCATGTTTTATGTATTATACATTTTATTTATGTATATTACACTGATTGTATTTATATGATTTTGACTATTATGCAATATACTACTATGTCTAAATTGATTTTATATAGTGATGATTATTATTGTTGTATCTTGTTTATATTTATGAATATTATTAATACTTCTAATTTATCATATTGTTTGTCAAATATATAATTATGTTCTTCTTATTATGTTTTATATAATATGTTTATCTTGAATCACGTGTTTACTCTTATGTCTATTTTATCATATAATATTTTGTGACTCCTTCCATCAAAATTTATTTTTGTTAGCATGATTAGTACCATGAGTATACATACTTTTTATATGCTTATTATTATGTATGTGTTTTCATTTTTAACGCTTATTATACATAATGATTATATTTGTTATATACATCATATGTTCTGAATCTTGTTTATCACTTTTGCTTTTATATCTTTTATTTTTATACTTTGATTTTATTTGTGTTTCTTTGAACCTGACTATGATTTGGTATTATTTAATTTGTTTTATATAACTGTTTGTATGCTAGTAATTATTGTGTATTGCTTCATTCTGTTATTGATTATTATTAAGATTTGCATATGTTTGTTTGCTATATGTATCGATGTGACTCTATCTATGTTTATTCTTAATGTTATTTTCAATTGTGATTATGTATGTTCTGTTTACCCTATTATAATCATTATTGTACTTCTTCCTGATTTGTTCAATATTCTTGTCTTATATCTGATGTTTTTCTAATAATATTGCATTATTCTCGTGTTTTAGTATATTTCAGACATTTTTCATTGTCTACTATTTTATATTATGATATAAGTGCATTATCTAGCTTGTTTTATTACGTATAAAGTAGTTTCGTTTAGTACATTTCATTTCATTCTTTACTTCTAATTACATGTATCATCATTGTTTGATTTAATTTATCAATCATTTCATCTTTCTTAGTTTTGTTTGTGTTTTTCTTACTTATTTTCTATATACAGTTTCATATTCATTCTAATACTTTTTTTTTTGTTCTTTGTTCAGGTTAGTTTGCTTCCTTTATTTAGTCATGATATTTATATAAAGTGTGTGTTTTCGATAATTATTATTGTGATATACGACTATAATTATTTATTTTGTTTTGATATGATATACTATGTATAATCCATTTCTTATATGTTGTTGTGTCATATCACCTTGTTCTTTCATGTTTATCTGCTTTGTATTCTTTTGTATATCATATCTTTTTGGTTTATGTTCAATTACCTTCTAACATTCTACTTGCATTACGTTGCGTATTTTTACATAATTATATTGCTTGTCGCATTCTAAATTTTGTGTATACAATTTGTAAATTCCTAATATTTGTGTAATGAATTGTTTATCAGCTAATTTTGTATATTGCTTTACATGATTATTTGATTGTATAATTGTTTTAATAATTGTGTTTAGCTATTTATACTTGACTGTCTTTGTATCTTTTCTATGTTTTAGACTACTTTTCACCATTTCATCAATTAAATATATTTTCTTTTATTTGTGTTTATTTTGTATGAATTATTATTCTAATTTTTTTAGGGTTGTTTTCCTATTATCTTTGATTTATACTTATTATTATATCATTCTATTTTGTTATATTATCCTCTTGATGTTTGTTTTTGCTCGTTTACTCGCTTTTATTAATTTTATATCTTACATTGTGTTTTTAATATCTTAGTTTGAACATGTATTGATTGTGTTTTTCACAATTAAATTTTTTTTGTTTTTGATTGACCATTGTTATACCCTGCTATTATGTTTTGTTTAAACTGTTATGTATTTTAGAATTTTTGACTTTTCTCACTATGTTGTTATGTTTCTGTCTGTTTCTATTTTATTTGACTTTTGTGTTTGCTTTAGATTTATTGTTCTTACTTGATTTTATTCTTACTTAATATGTCTCTGCTTTGTTTCTATGAATGCTTGTATATTATTTGTATGCTTGTTTATTTATAGTGTACATGTTTATTTTGATTCTATGATATTGCTTACCTTATACTTTATACGGATTAGATTGCTTATATATTTACAAGTATTGTATAACAAGTTCACACAGTTAAATATGTTTGTATCATAGTATTTGTTTGGACTTTGTTACGAGTCTGAAATGCGATAGCGATATCTTAGTTGTTACATCTTGTATCTTACTTTGTGTCATTTTTGTCTTACATTCTCCTCTGTTTATGGATATCGTTCCATATCTCTGTCCTTGGATTCTTTTTGCATTACTTTTATTTTAATTCTGAGGACAGAATTTGTTTTAAGGGGGGTAGAATGTAAGGACCGTGAATTTTGATACTAGTTAAAATAATTTTTTGGTATTTTAAAATATTTAATTATGATTTTTAAAAGAGTATTTGTATTTTTCTCGATTTTCTATAATTTTTATGATTTAAAAATCTGATTATATATTTATTCAAATGGTTTTAGTATTTATAAATTTATTTCGTGCAGTAAAATTTTCTAGAATTAATTTGTTATGTTATCAGTACTATTACGTATTATTTTAAATAATATATTGTGTTATTAATATTATTACAAATAAATTTCACATAATACATAGTATTATTAATTACGTATTTTTGGTATAATTTGTTGTATTATTTTTACTGTTACATATTATCTGTCGTATTAGTATAATTTGTACGTTTTACTGTGTATATAATTATCCCATAATTATTTAATTTTAAATATAAGTAAATATATTTTTATTATTATTTATTCTTGTTTAATTATACAATATGGGTATTTTTCGACTTTTTCGTATCAATTGTTGTAATAGCACAACAGGTACGTTTTTATTTGTAGATAATTATCCCGTATTTATTTTGATTTTTAAATATCATTAGTTATCTCTTTTTAATTAATTTTGTTTAACTTATTTAACCCTAACCCTAATATAATATGTATATATATGTTATATCATCTTTCTCTTTCTCCTCTCTCGTACACAGCCGCCACAATACCCCTTCTCTCTCTCCTCCTCTTCGCTCCTCTGCTCATGCTCTTCTCAATCTCTCTGTTTTTCGTCCGTTCGACACCCAAACCCGTCGACACCCTGCCTCAGCTCCGATAAACCGCCAACGCCCACTTCGCCGCCTTAAGCCGCATGAACAGCCGCCGTTCTCACCACCCGCAGCAAGCGAGCGCGCCCTCAGGCCCGCCTCCCCCTTGTCACTCCTCGCCTACAACTCAGCCACGCTCCAGCCGCCAAACCCGCGCCCGCAGCTTCCGCCAGCGCACCTCCAGGACCCACGCGCCGGTAGGCACCAGTCCGCTCACTCGCTTGCCGACATCCCCTGCCCTGAACACGCGCGCCGAGCATACCCCTGAACCCCAAATTCGAAGCCAACCACCCTCCATCCTTCCTCGCATCCTCCGTCCACGCGCCGTCGCCAATCCCAGTCTCCGAGCCGCCGTGCTCGGCTGGTCCACCTTGCGCACCGACTGCAAACCATCCACTGAACCGCGCCCACGACCCGCGCTGGCTCGACCTCCATCTTCCACCCCCAGCCCGACCACGCCGCCTCTGACGTGCAGCGCCCTTCAGACCGTCTGCTACAGCCCCTTGTCGCCAGCGCCTATTCGCCGCTCGTCGACCGCCGGAGATCCGCTGCCGCCTGACCAATCCAAAGCGCCCGCCGCGCCCTTCTCTGAGTCTCCTCGCCCTCATGTCGCTCAAACCGTGAGCCCGACAGGGGACCACAAGGTTGCTTGCACGACCCACAAACAGCGCAACGCACAACGCCTTCCTTCGTCGCGCGCCCTGTTCGACGATATACCTGACGCAGTCCAGACCCACCAACTGGACGTCGCTTGAGATCCGGTCTACCAGCGTCGCGCTGCGGCGCCAGCCGTCTCCTCGTCAAGACTCCGCACGGTCTGCGCAGGCAAGTATCACCGATCCTTATTTAGTTTCGTCCAATCCTTATATTTTGTCATAGATTATTCTATGTGCAAGATTCCTGCTTTCCGCTTGGCTTGTTATTCATTATTTATACTCCGTTATTACTTGATTGCATAGATTAAGACTGTGATATGATTAGGCTAATAGTGTTATATTGTGATTTACATGCGTGGGATTGCTTGACATGAATAAGCTGTGTGGAAAGCTTGTTGTTTTATCACTTAGTTGTTACCGCAATAGGAAGACTGTACATGAAGAACGACTTCTGTTAAAAGTATGATTTAATAAGCGTGCTAAAGCATGGCTATACTCGCTCAGACATACGATATCCTGAATTGAGGAGTCCCGCGAGTTTCCCTCGATATCGATATCGACGCCGCGGTATGAGGTTTCCTTGATTCATTATTATTGATAAGGCATTGACTAGACGATGCACTCTTGATCGGACAGTGTTGTGGGTCACGGTTATGTTCATAGTTTACAGAAGTCGTTCCACGGTATCCGTGCTAGTGGCATAATATTTGCATGTACAAGTTACATAATTAATATGCAACAATGGGGTTTATAAAGGGGAATTGGACGGAGAATATAGCATGTGATATAAACGGCACATGCGGCTTTCTGTTATCGTGATATCGTGAGTGTTATATACCAATGGGCCCAGAGGGCCAAAATACTTGACTTGAAGGCGCCCCGACGACTTTAACGGGGACCCGATATATAGCATCAAAAATATTCTTACCCAATTCAATATAACATGTAAACAAAGAATAATATGCTTGTGTGCTTCTGGTGGACGCTTGTTAGTTTTGTTGAGATGTAGATCAGTGTTGTTCTTTTCATAGCATAGATCGGATTAAATATTTAATTATCTGCATAATTTGAGACATATGGTTATATACATGAGGGTTTCCTTGTTTGGAATTATTTCGCTCGAACGTAACTACGTCTCAAGTTGTAAGGATTTTTAAGTATTAATTCTATCTAATGGTATGCCCTTGTGATTGGATAATTAGACTGATCGCTAGCTTCATGATCTCGTTACCGTGATCGATTTTGGATGGCGTTATGTTTAATTATTATGATTTAGGTAAGTATTTTCATGTTGATCTTGTGGATTTCAGTTGTACGTTCTTTCGTAGTTTTCTAAGTATCGTAATCGTTTTTTCGCATTGGATTCCGTTTCGTTCTATTTTCCTTTGTCGGAGTCTTGCCGTGCGCCATGCAACCTGACGTACACGGAAGAACTGTTCCTGCTGGTGTAGCGTCAGACTTAGGAAGTAAGAACAGGTTCGGCTAGGAGTAATCTCTATGAAGCCAGAAGATTCTCAGCAGGAGTGCCCTGCAGACGGAGCAGAGAAGCTGAAGCTTAGTTTATTGTCCCGTTTTCTTTTTGTATCTACATTCGAATTTCTATTTGATGCAGTGTATTTTGTATTTCTTCAGTATTTGCATTCATATGAGTTTTGTATAAGGCATGCTGACGCTCGATTATTAATGTTTGGGATGAATATTCATTGGCGATATGTATTATTATTCTGAGTTTGGGTCTATTATATTCTTACTGATTGTGATCGGGGAGCCTGTGACTTCGCATTGTAATATATTTCGCAGTATGGCTTAGGCGTATTAGGTTGAGGGAAACATTTATTTTATTATTCTCCTATGATCTAATACGTTCGCGGCCTTGTTCACAGTTCTGGTTTCCGGTATTTTGGGAACGGGCCGTGTACAAAGTGGTCTCGCTGATTGCCGTGAGGCTCGCACAAAACGCAAGAAGAGGAACCTACGCAAAGCTAGAACACACGAGTTATCTTTCTGCCAATCACTTCTTCGCAAATTGTTTTGGTTTTTGACTTCTAGCCTTTTAAGCAACCAACGGGAAACTGGTCGCGACCGCGCCAATAATTCCTGAACAATCACCAACATGCGAAAACTAACAGAAACGATTACCTCCCAATTGATGCCTCCTTGGAAGGCCCCCAAATGCTAACTTCCACACTTCCAATAAGACCACTCGATCTCTTCTTGTTATTTCAATAATTATTAATTATATGTGTGGATTAGTTGTAATATAATTATTTTGCGTTGGTTGTTTGGAGAATAATATTGATTTAAATCATAGTTATATGATAATTAGTATATCAGAATAATTATGATAAATTAAAAGAATTTATTTTAAAACAGAAATTATTTTTGAATGATTAACGAGGAATAAATAAATTATTTTGAAAAAGGAATTATCTTGAAAAGGAATTATTTTAAGTTATTAAAATAATAAATAATTTAAAAAATATTTTGAGAAAATAATTATTTTAGATGTATTATAATTTAAAAAGAAATTAGTTTGTAAAATGATTTATTTTAAATAAATAAGTGTATGGTTTTAAGACTAGTTATCAATATAATGAGAAACAATTTTAAAAGAATTGATTTGGGAAAAGAATATTTTTGAATAATTATTATGAGAAATAACTTAAGTATTATTAGGAATTAATAAATTAATGATTTGAAAAAAAATAGTTTAGAATTAAAAGGATTAATTGATTTATAAATATATATTATTTTATTATATTATAATATGCGAATGTTACCTGTGTTTGCCACATATTACAATGATACCGATATTTTGACACTCTTATTTATACACATAATATTTAACTTGTTCGATACTGTAATATGATTAGCTGTAGTGTATATTGTGATTTCCTGTGTGGGACTATTTGACATGAATAACTGTGTGGAAGCTTGTTATTTTATCACTTAGTTGTTATCCAATAGGAGAGACTGTACATGAAGATGACTTTTGTTAAAAGTATGATTTATAAGCGTGCTTCAAAGCATGGCTATACTCGCTCGACATCGATATCCCGATGTGAGGAGTCCCGAGTTCCCTCGATATCGATATCCCGGTATGAGGTTTCCTTGATTATTATTATTATTATAGCATTGACTAGACGATGCACTCTTGATCGGACGTGTTATGAGTCACGGTTATTTTCATAGTTTTACAGAAGTCGTTCCACGGTAACTCCGTGGCTAGTGCATAATATTTCATGTACAGTTGCTTAATTAATATGACAAACATGGGGTTATAAAGGGGAATTGGACGGAGAATATAACATGTATATAAACGGGCACAGCGCTTTCTTGTTATCGTGATATCGTGAGTGTTATGTACATGGGCCAGAGGGCCAATACTTGACTTGAAGGCGGCCCCCGGACGACTTTACGGGGACCCGATTATATACATCAAAATATTCTTCCCCAATTCAAATAACATGTAAAACAAGAATAATCTGCTTGTGTGCTTTATGGTGGACTTTGTTAGTTTTGTTGAGATGTAGATCAGTGTTGTTCTTTTCATACATAGATCGGGATTAATATTTAATTATCTGCAATTTGAGACATATGGTATATACATGAGGGTTTCCTTGTTTGGATTATTTCGCTCGACGTACTACGTCTCAAGTTGTAGATTTTTAAGTATTAATTCCATCTATTGTATGATCTTGTTGCTTGGATGATTAGACTGATCGCTAGCTACATGATTCGTTACCTGATCGATTCTAGATGTTTTATGTTATCATGATTTAGTAGTGTTTTCATGTTGATTTGTGGATTTCAATTGTACGTTCTTTTGTTGTTTCTGTTATCGTATCGTTTTTCGCATTGGATTTCCGTTCGTTCTATTTTCTTTTGTCGGGTCTTGCCGTGCGCCATGCACCTGACGTACACCTGTTTTCTCTGGTGTACGTCAGACTTAGGAGAAGAACAGGTTCAGCTAGGAGATCTCTATGAGCCAGAAGATTCTCAGCAGGAGTGCCCTGCAGACGGAGCAGAAGAAGCTGAAGCTTAGTTATTGGTCCTCCGTTTTCTTTTGTACTACATTCCATTTCTATTTGATCAGTGTATTTTGTATTTCTTCAGTATTTCATTCATATAGTTTTGTATAAGGGCATGCTGACCCGATTATTATGTTTGGGATGAATATTCATTGCGATATGTATTATTTTATTCTGAGTTTGTCTATTATATTCTTACTGATTGTGATCGGGGACCTGTGACTTCGCATTGTACTTATTTCCGTATGCTTAGCGTATTAGGTTGAGGAGAAACATTTATTTTTATTTATTCTCCTTGATCTAATACGTCGCGGGCTTGTTCACGTTCTGGTTCCCGGGTATTTTGGGAAGCGGGGCGTGACAAAGTGTCTCCTATTGCCGTGAGCTCGGCACAAACGCAAGAAAGGAACCCTACCAAAGCTAGAACAACGAGTTATCTTTCTGCCAATACACTTCTTCCAATTGTTGTTGACTTCTAGGACTTTACACCAACGGGAACTGGTCGCGACCCAATAATTCCTAGAACAATCACCAACTGCGAAAACTACAAAACGATTACCTCCCAATGATGCCTCCTTGGAAGGCCCCCAAATGCCTAACTGAACACCTCCTAAAAGACCCCTCGCTCGATGGATAGGAGTGCCAAACTCCACCTCGGTCTTGCTCATCCCAATATGCTCACAGGACTTCAATCTGCATGTTATAGCACTCCTCAACAACCAATGCATGGCATTACCAATCATATACCCCAGCACCAAACAATATCACAGTCTAGCCGAATCTGATTAAGTCGTCATCTCCCTATCAATCACTTTGCTCCCAAGCAAATAGTACAAGTTGCTTCTCCTGACGCCCTTCATCACAATCATGGACCCTAATGTGACCTTCAAACATGCATCCTCCAAGGTCACCATATAGCCTGCTGCCTCCAAAGCTCCAAGTGCAATGATGTTCTTCTTCAACTGAGTAACGAACCTTACTCCAACCAACTCCCGAATCACCCCGTCACTCATCCTGATCCGAACAGTACCGATACCACCAATAGAGCATTTGCGATCATTTCCCACGAGCACGAAATCCCCTCTTTCCAACTCCTAAAAGCTAGAGAACCAATCCCTCCTAGGGCAAATGTGGTATGTAGCCCTCGAATCCAACATCCACTTGTAGGCTGTCTAAAAAAGATAGCTGATTCCCCATCAAACACTGATGATGGAAGTTACAATCTGACGACTTCCAGAAGGCTATCTTTAGCAACACTCTGATAGAAAGATATTACAAATCGACGATCTCTTCAAACCAAGATGTGGAAGTCTTCCCTACGTACCATCTTCAAGACACAACACCAATTTGATTACCTACGCAGCTTCAACCGCTGCAAACAAAGATACAGCTGCTTATGTGAGATGATTGATCTTGATGGCTGCGACAATAACATGACTAATATTATATTAGCAACTATTAGAGGTGTTGATGAGCAGTGTAATGATATTCAACACACCGAGGAGCACATGGTTAAATCATGCAAAGAAATCTTAGTGGAGATCGTGACCTGCAGTTGATAGAGCGTTATTGAGATGCCTCAATTGTCACAAATGGCCCGAATAAGACCTTCTTTACTGGTCATTGGTGTCATCCATATATAAAGACAGAGAAACCTGAACGCAGCTTCAACAACGCTGCCGAACGCAGCTCACCAACCGCTGCCAAACGCAGCTCATCAGTCGCTGCCAAACGCAGCTCCATCGCTGTCGAACGCAGCTCACCAACCGCTGCCAAACGCAGCTCATCAGTCGCTGCCAACGCAGCTCTATCGCTGCACGACGCAGCTCGTCACAGCAGCTCTTTCCAGTCACCGCCAGAACGCAAGTCAAGGTTCTGACTCATTCAAACGTGATCGTAACAACTTCGAAGCTGTTCTCTACCCACGATATAGGGAGTGGCTTACGTGGGTTGTTACACCCGATTAATGGGGTAACTAAACCCTTATTTAGGTGCGGATTATGGGGATAGTTACACCCCTAACCCCCCTATAAATATCAACAAACTCAACAGAGGTTGGGGCTCTCTTGGCTTGATTGCTTGGATCGGATTTTTTGATAATCAGATCGAGAGACGAGATATCATCGGAGATCAGATTTTTTGGAGAGGATCTTAGAGAGAGAGTTGGAGAATTAACTCTTTATACAGTCTGGGGAATCAACATCCATTGAGGGATCCAGACGTTAGATACTTGGCTTATTAACCGAATCATTTTTGGTTCAAACAACTCTTTTTATCAGAGTTAGATACTTGGCTTATTAACCGAATCATTTTTGGTTCAAACAACTCTTTTTATCAGAGTTTGTTATTCATTCTGAATCACAAAACTTGTCAAGAGTTATCGACCAGACCAGATCGTCGTTCCAGTGAGCATAGATATTCGGACCGTCAACGAGAAGCAAACTCAACGTGAGCATTCGAGGGAGGCATCTCATCGCCACCGTGAAGAACCCAGAATTAAACAAAGGAGAGAATCCAGATCATTCTCTTCTCTTTTGTAATCAGGAATTCAAATTGTAATCGAGAGTAGAGAGAGTTGTAATTATTCTTTTTCTAAACAGTTAAAGAGAATAAAGTCAAACGCAATTCTTTCATTCATTTTCTTATTGCAAAATTTCCGACAAACAAAAGATGGTGACTCCGCTGGGGACTAGCTTCTCTGACGAAGAAGTGGTGGCGCAATCCGACGTTCACCTCACTGGAACAACCGTCGAAACTCTTGTTGTGGAGTTTGACCAAGCCAAGTACGAGGAGGCACTCTCATATGGATCGCTTAGCCCCAAAGCTAGGCAAGATACCTGTCAGAACTCTAAAGAGGTTTTAACTGCTGTTGAGACGCCAAAGAAAGCCCTCTCCTTTGGTCAAAGCCTCAAACTTGCTCTGCAATCTGAAGATCCCACGCTCATTTCGACACAGCATGTACTTGGTTGTAAAAGGCCTCTGATAGAGAAAGGCGCGATCAACGCCGACGACGTTGCTGCTAAAGCTTTGAAACAAGCCAAGAAAAACACCGCTCGAAGACGGAGAAGATCCATCCGACGAGCACATCTCCGAGAAAATCAATCATTGATCCAACGCAAGGATTGCATTCCCGAAGCTCTGCCCAAGCATTGCGTTCATACTCCAGAACGCACACTTTGAGGTAACGAATCCAATTATGAACCTCGGGTGATTCAACTTAAACGCGACCCCCAGTGGTGCGTTGTCCAATCAAAACACAGCCCTGCTAAGGGAAAACAGACGCCTCATGAGTGCGTCCAAACAAAACAAGACCTTAAGGGGTCTGTTTCATCGACTGAACGCAGGCCAAGGCCTGGTGTTTATAAATCACAACGCGACCCTCGCACTTCGCTTCCCGAATACGATGTGGTCCGCCAAGTTAAAAAGAATCGAAGTGGACTCAAGATTCACGTCCACCAAGAACCAGTCTCGCCCCCTCAGAAACAGAGGGTCCTATCTCCGATGAAGAGTCAATCTCAAAGCCCCGACTTGCGAGAGTTACTCTCTAGAAGAAAACCAATACAACAGGCGAATCATTCTTGCCATTGTGAGAGGATTATTTCAGCAGTCCTCTCCGAGTGCCAATGTTGCGCACCTGAACCCCGACAATCGGTGTTCGACAGATTGGCGGATGTCGTCAGACCTACCAAGAGACGACGCCATCATAAGAAGAAAGATTCTGAAGCCGAGTATCCTCAGGTTACTATCAACATGACCGGCAGAGGGAAGATCTCGTATCCTAGTTCTGATGAATCAGAAAGGAGCCATTCCCCGACTGTTCGAGAAATTTGTGACGAGTTCGAAGGAGTGTATCGGCATACTCGGTCACGGACCGGAGCTATACGACCGGTTAATTATCAAAGGTTAGCCAAAGGGATTACGACGAGTGATGAACATTCGGCAATAGCTGAATCTCAATCTTCAAGCTCTGTTGGAGCACAAAAAGTTTCTGTTTACATGACGGGAAACCCCGAGGACATAGCCAAAAGAGTGGACGAACATCATGTCATGCTTCAGGCGCAACAGGAGACACTTCTCCAATTGAAGGACATGTTGGCCCAAGTTCTGGCAGAAAAAGGCCAAAAACCTGAATCTTCCCGGAGGACAACATCAAAGGGGAAGCAAAAAGTACACGAACATTCAGATCGTGAGACTCACAACCTGGGATCCTCTTCTGAAGGTGAGAAGGAGGTGGAAAAAGAGCTATATCCTCAGTCAACCAAAGTAGATGAACTAGAAGCCCGACTTAATGCAATGGCCAACATAAGCAAACTTCGCGAAGAAGGAGTGATACGACCTTACCCTGCAGAATGGGATACAGCTCCCTATCCGCCAAAGTTCAAGGCCCCTACCTTGCAACCGTTCGATGGCACAGGATCGCCAAATCAGCACATCTACTACTTCAAATCTCAAACTGGAGATGTGGTGGCGAACGATGCCATCCGGACACGCTTGTTCATCGGTACCCTCAAAGGTGTCGCATTTGAATGGTTTATGAAACTACCTGCTGGATCTATTCAGAAATGGGTAAGTTTGGAAAGGCTTTTCTTGGCCAGATTCTTTGAAGACGACACAGAGGTCTCAGTTCCGACTCTTCTCGCCACTAAACAGAAGAAAGGAGAGTCTATCAAGACCTATGTCGAAAGGTTCTGCAGCATGGCATTGCGATGCCCATCAGGTATGACTCAATCAACTTTGGTTGAAACTTGCAGGCACAACTTGCAGACCCAACTCCTTGGTCAGATGGGGGTAGCAGAATGTCGCTCCTGGAGACAACTGGTGTCGCAAGGAGAGCAAGCTGAAGAGGTTGTAGCTCGGATCAAAGCTGAAGAAGAGCCACAACCCAAGCCGCAGCAGCAACGCAATCAGAACAATGCCCAGCAGTCTAAGGGAAAAGAGACTTTAGCAGCTGACTACACGCAAGTACCACCGCCTACTAAGCAAGGCAAGACACCTAATCAGCAAAGAGCGCCCAAGCAGTATTCGTTCAAAGAAGAGCATGTGGACACTCTGTTCCAACTACTTCGGAAGAACAATAAATTGCAGCTCCCTGAAATCAGAAAACCAGATGAAGCAGGCAAAGTAGATGATCCCAATTACTGTCGATATCATAGGTTCTTGGGACATCCTACCCGAAAGTGTTATGTCTTCAAAGACATCTTGCAAAATTTGGTGAACGCTAATGTACTCACCCTGAAACCGGAGCAAAAGACTGTAAGCACTAACCTGATTGCGGTCCAGTTTGGTGATTTCCCCCCTGTAGCTACTGCAGATGGTGTTATTCCTGTCCATAAAGGGGAGATGCACTTGAAAAACACCGACTTACACAACCAGAAGGGCAGGGGGTTGGTACCCCTCACTACTCCAAAGGGAGAGATCATGTGGGTCCATCCGGACCTAATTGAGGATCAGCAATGGACGAACACCGCATTCAAGCAGAAAAGAAACAAGGCTAAGTCATCCATCATGATTATCCCATCTGTTAATGAGAATAATGACCATCTCAAACCTCTCACCGACTCAGAAGAAGAGAGGATCGTCCTAGCAACATACCCAGAAGGTAACCCCGGTACTCGGTCGGGGAAAACTTATTTGAGGAATTATGACCAGAACGCTCAAGAAGCTGAAGAACAGCCCCAAGACACTGGGGGTTCTATGCCAAAGAAGCCGGTTGATAAAGGGAAGCAAAAAGAGCTCCGATTCAACAAAAATCTTCACCAAGATCTTGGCGAAACAAATGCCCCTTACCAATTTAATGTGATGGCACAGTTGGCCAACATACCAGCCAGGATCACCCTTTACGAGCTCTTGAAGTTGTCCAAAGCCACCAGAGAAGCTCTGATTGAAGCTTTGAAGAACACGGAGAGCTTCATTACCCAAGTTACTCCAATTCCCGAAGCATCTAAAGATCAATCCTGTCTGCAGTGTTTACAAGCAGTCAGAAGCCTGCCCTGCATATCATTCACTCAGGAAGATATGCAAGTGAAACATAAACATGACAGACCCCTGTATTACACAGGATATATCGGGTCATCAGAAATCAGCCGCGTTCAGGTCGACCCAGGCTCGGCACTCAGCATCATGCCATATAGAGTTATGCAAGTTTTAGGGATTCCCTTACACCGGTTGCATGCTACCCAAACCACCATCTTCGGATTCAATGCTCCGGTTGCATGCTACCCAAACCACCATCTTCGGATTCAATGCTAACAACACTCGGCCTATGGGAAAGATTAAGCTCAGATGTCAAATCGGAGATCTCAGATCCGAAGTGGCTTGTTACATTATAGATGCGGACACATCCTATAATCTGTTATTAGGACGACCATGGATTCACGCAAATCGTGTTGTCCCATCTACATTGCATCAAGTCATGAAGTATGTCAATGATGAAGACGAAGTTCGAACCCTGATTGCGGAGAAATACCCCTTCAAGGGAGTGGAAAACTTCCACACCGATTCAGTCTTCTACTCAGAGTCGCAAGAGGAAGAAGACGTCGACAGTGGTAATGAAGCAGATGTCGAACCAGACCCGGAAGGGAATTGTCCATGGGAGCTGAACTTTAATGTAATTGGTCCAGTCGAGAACAATAATAACGTACCGAGTGAGGGCGAGTGGTGCATTAATGAAGATTTTATTTTAGCGTACTTGTCGGATGAATCTTTTAAAGTTGGACAAATAGAGCATGATCATAATGCAGGTACTAGCTCGTGGTATACATTGTGTGAAGAAGCATGCCTCACATTGCCAATTAAGTCATCCTTCACTTCCGATGAAGAAGTAGAAGATGCACAAAAGGCTTTCTTCGAAGTCCTGTCTAAAAAGAAAGGGCAAAAGCCAATCTGTCTCGGTAAAGTTAAACCCACACCACTCCGACGGAGAAGTTCAGAAGAAGATGATGGAGTTCCTCAATTTCATTACCATGAACCCAATTCTATATGCTTAATAAAACGAATGGGGTATAATTTTAATGAAAAACAGGGCTTAAACTTCGGGAGAGGAAGGCGAACACCAATTCGGATGTCTCTCACTCCCGAAGGAAAACCTCCGGACTACTATCAAAAAACCGGAAGAGGCGTGGGCTACGTCACAACCCCGTCAGCCTCAGGAAACGAAATCAGTAACTACCTGCGTCACGATCATTCATCTGGAACATCTTCATATGAGTCCGACGTCAGTGTTGGGCCTTTCTTCAAAAGCCTAACTGTGAACATGGTTTCAACTGGTCATCCAGACGAGGACGTAGAGGGTAATGAAGAATTAATCGAATCAACCGATGACCCTTGGATTAAACGCCTCAACATCTTGTGGGATATGTGCTTTGAACAGCATGAACCACCCACTGAAGATAAAGTGATTCAGGTCAACATGGGAGATGAATCTAACCCCAAACCTATCTTCATAGCTGAAGACTTGTCATCATCCAAAAAAGAAGATCTTATATCTCTCATCCGAGAATATATAGATGTCTTCGCTTGGAACTATGAAGATATGCCTGGCCTTGACCCGAAGGTTGCCATACACCGTCTCAACATTGATCCGGACACGAAACCCGTTAAACAACAACAACGCCGGTTTCGTCCAGAGATCATGGAATCAATTGAGTCAGAAGTTAAAAAGCTTATAGACTCAGGTTTTATTAGGGAAGAACAACACCCAGACTGGGTGGCTAACATCGTTCCAGTTCCCAAGAAGAATGGTAAGGTGCAAATATGCATCGACTTCCGTGATCTTAACGCAGCTTGTCCAAAAGATGAGTTTCCGCTTCCTATCACCGACGTCATGATCGACAACACCTGCGGGTATGAAAGGATGTCTTTCATGGACGGATTTTCCGGGTATAATCAGATCAAGATGCACCCAGACGACGAGAAGCATACTGCTTTTAGAACACCATTAGGGGTGTATTGCTACACAGTGATGCCCTTCGGCCTGAAAAACGCAGGTGCAACTTATCAACATGCAATGAATGTCATCTTTCACGAGCACCTACGTAAGAAGATTGAGTGCTATGTTGACGATATAGCAGTAAAAAGCCAACACAAAGGTGATCATCTTACAGACTTGAAGACAACGTTCGATATCATGCGAGCACACCAATTGAAGATGAACCCGACAAAATCATTCCTTGGGGTATCAAGTGGAAAATTCCTGGGATTTATCGTTACCTCCAAGGGAATCTCTCTCGACCCGGAAAAAGTGTGCGCTATCCAAGACATGCCACCGCCTAAGAATCTCAAATAGCTCAGGGGTTTGCAAGGGAGATTGGCCTATATTCGTAGGTTTATATCAAATCTCTCAGGACGTTGTCAACCTTTTTCCAAGCTCATGAAGAAAGGAGTGTCCTTTGTCTGGGATAGAGGATGTAAAAAAGCGTTCGAGGAGATTAAGGAGTACCTTACTCAACCGCCGGTTCTTGTAGCCCCAAAATCAGGGAAACCATTCCTGTTATATGTGAGAGCTATGGAACACTCTCTTGGAGCTCTGTTGGCTCAGAACAACGATCAGGGTCAAGAGAAAGCCATCTATTACCTAAGCAGGACTATGATGGGAGCCGAACACCGATACAATCTAGTTGAAAAAGAATGTCTCGCCTTGGTATTCGCAGTTCAAAAGATGCGACATTACCTGGTTGGACAGACAATTCACGTCATTTCTAAGGTGAATCCGTTGAGAGTTTTGATGACGAAACCATCATCTCTAAATTGCCGGCTCGCAAAGTGGGCCATTCTCTTGTCACAATATGATATGCAGTTTATGCCCCAAAAGGCAGTAAAGGGTCAAGCATTGGCAGATTTCTTAGCTGATCACCCGGTGCCAGGGACATCTAAGCTGTATGAAGAATTGCCCGATGAAGTTGCCGAAACTTGTGTTACTCAAGAAGTTATTTAAGTATGTCGACGGGGCATCTAGAGCAAACCCTCACGGAGCAATCACTGTAGGAGTGGGGGTCGTACTCGTTTCTCCGAACAGTCACGTAATCCCAAGGGGGTTCTCCCTAATCGAACCCTGCACCAACAATGTAGCCGAGTATAATGCTCTACTATTAGGAATGTAATTTACCGAAGAACTTAATGTTCAGCACCTCGAAGCTTACGGTGACTCTCAGCTCATCGTTAATCAAGTCCGAGGGGAATACGGAGTGCGGCATGAGGATCTTATCTAGTATCATATCGCAGTGCTAAAGCAAGCCGAGAAGTTTAAAGGACGCGAGTTATACTGCTTCAAGATTCCCATGGAGGAAAGCTCCGAGGAGACAATGACAGGGGAAGTCTGTACAGCCTCGATGGAGTTTGAAGCTAGAGATTGGCGATTCCCGTATATCGACTATGCCATATACGGAATATTGCCTGATGACCCTAGGGAAGCGGCCACTATCAAACGAAAGGCCCTCCAGTTCTATTATGATGCGGTTTCTCGGACCCTATATCGTAAATCACACGACGGAGTTTTGCTTCGATGTCTCTCTCGAAAGGAAGCGAAGGAAGCCCTTAAGGAAGCTCACGACGGAATGTGCGGGGCTCATCAGCCCGGAGCTAAATTAGGAGATCGTCTTCGACGAATTGGCTATTATTGGCCAAAGATGTTTTCAGACGCAGTCGACTATGCTAAACGCTGTCACGCATGCCAAATTCATGGAGATTTTATCCATCAAGCACCAGGTAATTTACATCCTACATCTGCAACTTGGCCATTTGAGATGTGGGGCATGGATATTGTGGGACCAATTTCTCCTCCGACTTCCAAAGGACACATGTTCATTCTGGCCGTGACCGACTATTTCTCCAAATGGGCAGAAGCAATCTCGTTGAAAGAAGTCAAGACTTCGAATGTGATCAAGTTTATTAAACATCACGTTGTCTATCGCTTTGGAGTCCCGAGACGAATAGTTCACGACAACGGAACACAATTCGTTAGCTTTGGATTTCAGAGATTCTGTGATAAATTTCGCATCCAAAGTGTCACATCTACGGCATACTATCCGCCAGCAAATGGTCTTGCTGAAGCTTTCAACAAAACCATAGTAAAGCTTCTCAAAAAGTTTGTTTCCAAAAGCCGACGTGATTGGGACGAAAGACTTGGCGAGTGTTTGTGGGCCTACAGAACAACAATGAGGACCTCTACCAGAGCTACACCATTCTCCTTAGTATACGGCTGTGAAGCTGTATTACCACTTGAGATTCAGATCCCGTCTCTGAGAGTCGCGGTCATAACTGGACTGATAGACGAAGAGAAACACCAACGACGCTTGCAGGAACTCGAAGCTTTAGACGACAAGAGACTCCAAGCTCAACAACAGATTGAACTATATCAAGCTCGTATTTCCAAAGCCTACAACAAAAAGGTTAAGGAACGGATTTTCAAAAAGGGCGATCTGGTTTTGGTCAATCGACGACCCATAGTGATGACTTATAAAACTAAAGGGAAGTTTAACCCTAAATGGGAAGGGACTTTTGTCGTTGAGACAGTCTATTCCAACGGAGCTTACCGTCTCATCAATAAGAAAGGCGACAGACTTATGATGCCAATTAATGGGAAGTTTCTTAAGAAATATTACCCGTAAGCTGCAAGTCTCTTGAGTTCAGCTGGGGGTTGCTTATCAAATATTCGTTTGAGTAAAGAAGTTCTCCTACTTTGTATATCGTCAAGTTAACACTACACCTCTGACGATTTAAGTTATTGAGAATCATTATAATAAAAGAATTTTCCAAAGTCTTTCAGATAGCTATCAGCATAATCTGTTTGGTGAAAAAGTCCCAATTTTGACTGCGTTCAGTCCTCTTGAACGCAAGTCCTATGGCTGCGTTCAAAACAAGTCTACAGCTACGTTTCAAGTCCCACGACTGCAAGACCTGACTGCGTTCAGTCCTCTTGAACGCAAGTCCTTTGACTGCGTTCAGTTCTCTTGAACGCAAGTCCTATGACTGCGTTCAAAACAAGTCTACAGCTGCGTTTCAAGTCCTATAGCTGCAGAACCTGACACTGCGTTCGCACCAACGAACGCACAACATGATCATTTCAACTTCCAGAAGATGTCCTCAATAGGCCTGCGTTCAGATCATATGAACACAAAAGAATAATTTGCAGAAGTTCCAACATCACAACAAGACTGCAACATCCCAGGCAAACACAGAAAAATGCAAGAAAAACAGCGGCAGTTCATTTCATGCAGATAATAAGTGTTTGAGGAAGTACCAAAAAGTTATTACAGACTAAAAATTTACTTAATAAAAAAGGGGGGTTCCCGAAGGGAAAAGGATGCAAGGCGGGCTTTGGCTTGAGCTATACGTGCAGCATGCTTGGCTCGGATCTCTGCTTCAGCTCTCCCCCTTAATTCTTCAGCAGTAACAGCAGCAGCACCAGCTTCTGATCATAAAGCCTGAAGAGCCTCCCCTATCTCAGGCTTCAAGTCAGCGCTCTGCAGTTTCTCTAAGGTTTCCACAGTACGTCTGAACAAGTGAACCTTCTTGGCGCAGTGATTAGTCCAGCTGCGATTGATACATTCCAGCAAGTCCATCACATCAAAGAACGAATCCAGAAAATCTAAAAATGGGGCCCAACCTTGCTCAGAGATGAGGTAGGCTTGCTTCACCATTTTCTCCAGGAGCTCTGTGAGGAAGTGCATACTCTCGAAGTCTGGGGTGAACACTTTACCAGGAGGGACCATAGCAAGAGGCGTAATCAGAGGGGCGTCCTCTTGGAGCACTCCTTCTCCTTCATCGTCAGAAACGATAATAGGTTCAGCAACAGAAGTCCCACCTGTCAACAAAGCCAGCACAAATTCAGTAAATCTTTTGGGCAACTGAATTCGAACACAGGAGTTCAGACCTGCGTCAAAATCAATTTGAACGCAAGGAATCTAGACTTGCGTCCAAGATTAAGGGATCGACTCTTTGTCTTATCATCAAACACAAAAAGTTCTGTTTTACGTTCAAAATCTAAACAGTTCTTATCAATAAACACAGGAACTTTTCCGTGTGTTCAACAGGAGGGTTTGATTCTTGTTTACAACAATGGACACAAAAAGTTCTTTCAGGATCCAAAGTCAAGAAGATGAACAGTTTTCATCAAGAGACATTGAAATTCTTTTCACATTCAAGATTAAAGAGACGAATTATATTTGTCATCGTCAACCAGAACTCATCTAAGGAATTTCAAGAAAATCAATTAAAGAAAAATGCTTAAGACAACGAGGATTACCTCGATGACCAGACGTCGGAGGCGTCGACGGCGGTCCGGAGGCGGATTCAGAAGTACCCTTCAACGACGGAAGAATGTCCGCCATCTATTCGTGAGATCTCTTGGGAGCCATGGCCAGACGACGAAATCTTGGAAGAATTAACGAGAAGAAACTCGTTTCTGAGTTCAAGGGAGAAGTCTAAGCGTTAAGGCTTCTGACAAGACTAATCAAACCCATTTTATAATAATTAATAACGGTGCAGAGTTCCAAGACTCCCCGTTGAGAAAGGCCTCTTCGTCATCATTACGGCCGCTTCAGCTTCCTGTTAGACGCGGGACAAAGCCCTGCGTCCATAAAAGTCGGACCAAACGCAATGGTTCAGAGATGCGTTCCTTCAAAAATACGCAGTCCCACTCAAGGACATGAACGCAGGGGGTACCCCTAGTTCTAGAATTGGAATTCTTGGGAAATATGCTGCTTTAGCTTAAAACTTTTGTACATTTCTTATGTCAGCATTAAACCCATTATGGGTTTCATTGCTACAGAGTTTGAACTCTATTTTCCTCAAAATTGTTCCAATCGCAACACTTCTAACTTATCGACTCTCGTCAATAGAGCGATAAGTCCTCAAAGTTGCTCTAAACGCAACACTTCTAACTTATCGACTCTCGTCAATAGAGCGATAAGTCCTCAAAGTTGCTCCAATCGCAACACTTCTACCTTATCGACTCTCGTCAATAGAGCGATAAGTCCTCAAAGTTGCTCCAAACGCAACACTTCTAACTTATCGACTCTCGTCAATAGAGCGATAAGTTCTCAAAGTTGCTCCAATCGTAACACTTCTACCTTATCAACTCTCGTCAATAGAGCGATAAGTCCTCAAAGTTGCTCCAAACGCAACACTTCTACCTTACCGACTCTCGTCAATAGAGCGATAAGTCCTCAAAGTTACTCCAATCGCAACACTTCTACCTTATCGACTCTCGTCAATAGAGCGATAAGTCCTCAAAGTTGCTCCAAACGCAACACTTCTAACTTATCGACTCTCGTCAATAGAGCGATAAGTCCTCAAAGTTGCTCCAATCGCAACACTTCTACCTTATCGACTCTCATCAATAGAGCGATAAGTCCTCAAAGTTACTCCAATCACAACACTTATACCTTATCGACTCTCGTCAATAGAGCGATAAGTCCTCAAAGTTGCTCCAATCGCAACACTCCTAACTTATCGACTCTCATCAATAGAGCGATAAGTCCCCAAAGTTGCTCCAATCGCAACACTTCTACCTTATCGACTCTCGTTAATAGAGCGATAGGTCCTCAAATTTGCACCAATCACAACACCTTCCACTTGTCGACTCTTAATAGTAGAGTTACATGACCACGAAGTGTGCCACGGTATTATTACATTCCTGGCACTTACAGGATTCTTCTAGTATTTAAGACAAAAGCATAATACAAGAGGAATAAATAGTTGTTGTCGCAATATCAAACTGGTATTTCATTGTTCCATGTCAAAACATGATATGAAAAAGAAACAATAAAAAGCCAAACGGCAACACTACCTTTATTTAAAGGAAAACAAGGTGACCTAAGATAAGTGTTGTTCCTACCAAAAGAACGATACAAAAACAGGCTCATCAATTCATCAGATTAAATGAAGCTAGCTGAGACTTAATGTCAGAAAGTTTTTCCTCATGGTCGGCCCGAACCTGCATCTCGGCCCGTTTCCGAAGCTCGTCCTCACTAGACAGCATGGCAGCTACCTCCTTCTTAGCCTCTTCCAGAGCACCAGCTTTGGCACGGTAATTCACCAGGGAAATAGCGCTTTTGACATTGAGCTCAGTGACAATAGATTCTTCTCGTTTGAATTGAGCCTTCATCCTAGTCAACTCCACTTCAGTGGCAGCGATCTTCTCTCGCAAATTCTCCAGAGAAGTATTCGAAAGTGTCAGATCGGCTTGTTTTTTAGCGTGCAGCTGCTGCGGTTGTTCAACCTCAACCTCTTCCTCAGCTATATGACGTCGAGCGGCTTCATACTTATTGAGTTCTTCGGCTCGAATATCCTCAAAAGTAGATGCAATCTGCGCTTGGATATCAGCGCGACCCAAAGCCTCCAAGAATCTGAGTTGTCCCTCTAGACGAGAGATGGCTTCGGAACAGCGCTGAACAACGTCGACGTCACCTACGAGCTTGAGGTTGTTCAAACTGTTCGTGAGCATGGGCTTGAAGGTATCAAAAGTATCTCGTCCGGCTAGCACAACCTCAATTATTTTCTTGGTAAGCCCTCTCAAGTAGTCAAGGGAAATCTTGACAAAATCTGGTACGTCTGCGGGGCTCGAAACAGCAATAGGCGACGGTACAGAAACTTCTGAACACGCGAAGCCAAGTAAAAGACCAGCAGCTGATTTCGGTGTAGTAGCTTGGGAAGGAGTGCTAATATCCAGCTGAGATGGACTCGATTGCAAGGCCATCAGGTCCCTCATTTGAGATGACCTTGGCACGTCTACAACTTCCGTAGAGGCTAAAGAAATCGTCAATAAAGTCGTTGGTGGGAGGACCGTCGTCGAGGTCTCCAAGCGAGGTGGCTCTGACACTTGAGCCGGCGCTAGCATAAGCTGTTGCGTCGAAGGAGGGGTGACAGTACTTGCCTCATGTATCATAGGATCTACATGAGAAAATCGTTTAAATACAGATTAAAGATTAGTCGCAAGCCAAAATAAACGACACTTACTAGTGAGAGGTAGAGGAATGTAGGCTGACGCTTTGTCGGAAAAAGATGGTGGTGGAATATCCCAGTCATCGGGATCATCGCTGTCAGCACCCAGGTTGTCATTGCTCCCTTCATTCCCACGCTGGTCGCCTTCATCATCTGTGGCATCTGCACTTTCGTTGTGATCCATAGGTTCCTCTCCTCCTACAGGGGGAAATGCTGGCGCATCTTCGGCGACAGTAGGCTTTGCTATGATTCCAGTAGTAGGACTAGGCTGCGAGTCGCCTACAATTGGTAATAACACAGAAGCAGAAGGAGACTTATCTGTTGCTAAGCCTTGCGGAGCGGCCCAGGAGCTATGTCTTCTGCAACATGAGAGGTAGTGGAGGCAGTATCATGAAGCGTGTCTTCAGGGACAAACTCTGCACCCCCTGCAAAAGATTCATCTCCACGCTCTTCTTCATACAATGAATGAGCAGAAGAATCATGGCCGCCTAAAGCAGGACCAACTGAGGGGAGGCCAGGCTGAGGCGAGAGTTCCATAGCAGTCGATTCTTGTTCTTCATCTTCGGTACACCATGCTTTCTGATCCGACATAAGTTTGGAAGCCGGGGGTCCGAGCGTTAACTTCCGACGGGCTCTCTTGTCATACTCTGCTTCATCGACTGACCCCAGCTTTCTTTTTCCACTGGCACTCTGACTTCGAGTCAAGACTCTTGAAGGTTCCACTTCGCGAGTATCCGGCATCCTGATCTCTTCCGGAACTCGCTCCGGTGATTGCTGCCGTTCATAAATCTGAGAAGCGGCCTGGTACCAGGTACAGAAGCTCAGAGAGG
Source organism: Asparagus officinalis (assembly GCF_001876935.1). NCBI lineage: Eukaryota > Viridiplantae > Streptophyta > Magnoliopsida > Asparagales > Asparagaceae > Asparagus > Asparagus officinalis. The sequence goes on along the minus strand of NC_033803.1, from coordinate 59,541,549 downwards.
TACGTGCATTGGGCGTCTTATGTGGCAGCCGGAATTTTGCTCCGGTACAACCAGCTACTGAGTAGTACCAAGCTATTGCTCCTTCATACACATTACTTGTGTACGCAAGAGTAGGGTTTGGGTTCCCAACATAGAGCTGATCATAGCCAAATTGCCGAGAAAAACGATAAGGCTGATATGGTTCAATAAAGCATTTCCTCCCTTGTCGAAAAATAAGATAGCCCGGACGAATGTTTATGAGCCACCAAAAGGCACCCCTGCTAAGCATGGTGAAAGAATTCGACCCCGGAGTGTCTTGATGAAGTTCTCCATACGCGCCGCCCTCGAAAGCGGGAAACTTACAAGCAATCTCGTAATTATAATCCCGTCTCAATATTTCACGGAATCTAACTTGATACCAACCGGCCCATTCAGAGGTTTCTAATTGCTGAACAAGAGGAGTGGAAGTGCCACTTGATTCAGGAGTCGTCATTATCGGAGGGCAATGCAACACAAACCAAGACACCAAATAAATGTATGGCATCGGTACTCGAGGGGTTGGGGTCTGAATGATAGTCTTCCCGTCGGAATCCACTTTCTTGACAGCAACAAATTCGGAAGATAGTTCCCGCAAACCACTTTGTAAGCAGCACACCATGGCTGAAAGAAGATTCAAGGGCCGTCCATAAGCCAATAGAACAGCGGGGGATAAGACCTCTACGGTAATAGCATCCACCGGTCTTGTGGGTACCACACAACGCTTCAACCAGAGAGTTAAGAAACCAGCGAACAAAGCCATGTCAGAGATAGGGACTTCTGCCTGATAGTGGAAGCTTTCAAACGTGGTAAACGCTGGGAAGACATCCTCCTCTACCTCGCAAATATAATGAGAGGTTGTGTCATTGATACGTTCTGTGATCTCCTCGAGGGTACTGGCCACTAAGCGAGTCACCTCAGCTTCTTTGTCCCACAGATTGTGGAAAAGATATTCCGCCCACTGTCCTTGTTTCACGCCGCTTGCTCTTTTCCCAGTAATTTGCGCACATATCTGGAAATGGCACATCAATTCCCAGTAAGTGTCGTAGATTTCGGGAGCACCATTTTTCAGGATCTCTAATTCCCTGCTTCCGGGAACAAACTCCTCATAAGGCAATTCTCCAAAAGACAGTCCAGAAATTTCAAACATTTCGTGGAGAGCGAAACCCAGTTCACCAACTGGGGTGAAAAAGGTGCCGGTGTGAGGGTTGTAGAATTCCAGCATAGCGAAGAGTCCACTGTAATTCGGAGGAATGCCATATCGAGTGGCCATTATTGGAACTCTCAAATCCGAAATTCTCAAAGGTTCTTCTAGTTCCTCCAAGACAAAATTTATCATCCGGGCCCACCAGTCCGCATCACTGGAGTGAACCCAAGTAGGGGCCCTAAAATCCCGAGCAGGGAACTCTCCTTTGACAGAAATAAATGTTCTAATGAACACCTCCGCCAATTTAGTAGGCTCTCCGACAGGATGCTCTTTTTTGAATAAACCTGGCTTCAAAGCCAGAAAATTATTGAAACCAGCCGGATGTGTGCCCTGATGAGTGATGTGCCCTGTGGCGACACCTCCTTGGTCCTGAACGAGTTCCCAATTCATCGACCGCGGGATGGAAGCGCACTGATAATAAGAGATCGGCCACATCCGCTCCAAATTGGGAAGGAAAAGACGACGGTTGTTGGTGACCTTCAGCCATTTGTAATTCCCCTCGGACATCCGCTTAGGGTCCATTTTTACAGAATCCCCGAATAGAAAGGATGGCTTCTTTAAAATCTCACGCTCTGCAGTTTCAAATTTGGCATCCGTAGCCAAAGACCTGAGAGTCTCGGGAAAAGCTTGAGTAATGAGTTTCGCCCGTTCTTTGTGGGTATCCTGGAATGTTGGATACTTGAAGGCAAAACTGAAGATTGTATTCTTTACCGCACCTCCCGCATGACAAAAGTAATAGTTGAAGGAAAGAGGCTCGCTGGAGTAGCATACTGCAAATAGAAAAGTTAGTCAGAAGAAGTCTCAGACCTGCGTCCAGATCATTTAATGCAGAGCCTTAACCTGCATCTAAATCTTTGAACGCAAGGTTTAGACCTGCGTTCGAATTCTTGAACGCGGGGCCTTAACCTGCATCTAATTTTGAACGCAAGGTTTAGACCTGCGTTCAGATTCTCGAACGCGGGGTCTCAACCTACCTCCAAGATTTTAAACGCAGGGTCTAAACCTGCGTTGAAATTTTATGAACGATGGAGCTGGCCATGCGTTTTCTTGAAAATTGGTTATCAACCCAGAATTATCTCTTGAGCTTAAACACAGATCGTCAACCAGGGGTCAAGGACATGAGATCTATCAAACCAACTTCCAATGGTTCAATCTTACCATTAGTGGAAGAAACCAGCGACGAAGGCGCGGGGATTTGATCGTCCCCAGAGGTTCTGGCTGAAGAAGCACCCTGAGCTTTGGCGATCTTCGATTTGGAAGCCATTTTCTTCTTAGGGCCCATTCCAACCGTGGCAAGGAAGACGAAGATGGGCGAAGTATTTAGGAACGGATCTTTTCCTCCGTTGAAGCGCTGGAGAAGATGAAATGGAGCCCTGTTAAGAAATCGAGTGAAAAAGGGAAAAGTCGAATGACCTTTTGATTTGACCTCAGTGGCCCATTTATAAACAGCTGTAGCTGTCAAATCAGAGCGGGATTTTAGGCAAATCTCACTCGAAACGTGATTCTCGCATTTTCAAAAAAAAAGGGGTTTTGATTTCCGAACGCACCCTCACGTTTAAACTGCAGAACGCATAATTTAGACATGCGTTCTGGTGACCAACCTCAGCCTATCACGTAATTAACCCCTTCAAAGAGGTTAATATTCCAAGCAATGACCCCAAACAAGATGATCAAGAGAGAAGATAAAGTGAATCCATCTGAAGCCAGTCTCCTGACTAAGCTGGGGATGAAGTCCTTCTGATACAGGCTTGTGGTTTTCTCCATCTGTGACGACAGATCTGTCTTAAGCCCAGAAATATCCAACTCCCCTGAAGATGATGAAACTAGTCAAACAAGCTTAAGCCCAAGTCATTACGGATGAACCAAAAGAGAATGAAGAAGTCAACAAAGATGCTCCACTTCATCTGCGATAAGATACATTTGATCAACAAAATTTTTGGGTTCCAAAGTGTTTCAAAAATTCGTCCCAGTCAACCGCGAACTTTCGAAAACTTTGGAGGGGGTTCTGTAGGCTGTCTAAAAAAGATAGCTGATTCCCCATCAAATACTGATGATGGAAGTTACAATCTGACAACTTCCAGAAGGCTATCTTTAGCAACACTCTGACAGAAAGAGATTACAAATCGACGATCTCTTCAAACCAAGACGTGGAAGTCTTCCCTACGTACCATCTTCAAGACACAATACGAATTTGATTACCTACGCAGCTTCAACCGCTGCAAACAAAGATACAGCTGCTTATGTGAGATGATTGATCTTGATGGCTGTGACAACAACATGACTAATATTATATTAGCAACTATTAGAGATGCTGATGAGCAGTGTAATGATATTCGACACACTATCAACCGCTGCCAAACGCAGCTCCATCGCTGCCCAACGCATCTTATCAACCGCTGCCAAACGCAGCTCCATCGCTGCCCAATGCAGCTTATCAACCGCTGCCAAACGCAGCTCCATCGCTACCCAACGCAGCTTACCAACCGCTGCCAAACGCAGCTCACTAACCGCCACCAAACGCAGCTCCATCGCTGCCCAACGCAGCTCATCAACCGCTGCCAAACGCAGCTCCATCGCTACCCAACGCAGCTTACCAACCGCTGCCAAACGCAGCTCACCAACCGTTGCCAAACGCAGCTCCATCGCTGCCCAACGCAGCTTACCAACCGCTGCCGAACGCAGCTCACCAACCGCTGCCAAACGCAGCTCATCAGTCGCTGCCAAACGCAGCTCCATCACTGCTGAACACAGCTCACCAACCACTGCCAAACGCAGCTCATCAGTCGCTGCCAACGCAGCTCATCAGTCGCTGCCAACGCAGCTCTATCGCTGCACGACACAGCTCGTCACAGCAGCTCTTTCTAGTCACCGCCAGAACGCAAGTCAAGGTTCTGACTCATTCAAACGTGATCGTAACAACTTCGAAGCTGTTCTCTACCCACGATATAGGGAGTGGCTTACGTGGGTTGTTACACCCGATTAATGGGGTAACTAAACCCCTATTTAGGTGCGGATTATGGGGGCAGTTACACCCCTAACCCCCCTATAAATATCAACAAACTCAACAGAGTTCAGGGCTCTCTTGGCTTGATTGCTTGGATCGGATTTTTTGATAATCAGATCGAGAGACGAGATATCATCGGAGATCAGATTTTCTGGAGAGGATCTTAGAGAGAGAGTTGGAGAATTAACTCTTTATACAGTCTGGGGAATCAACATCCATTGAGGGATCCAGACGTTAGATACTTGGCTTATTAACCGAATCATTTTCGGTTCAAACAACTCTTTTTATCAGAGTTTGTTATTCGTTCTGAATCACAAAACTCGTCAAGAGTTATCGACCAGACCAGATCGTCGTTCCAGTGAGCATAGATATTCGGATCGTCAACGAGAAGCAAACTCGACGCGAGCATTCGAGGGAGGCATCTCATCGCCACCATGAAGAACCCAGAATTAAACAAAGGAGAGAATCCAGATCATTCTCTTCTCTTTTGTAATCAGGAATTCAAATTGTAATCGAGAGTAGAGAGAGTTGTAATCATTCTTTTTCTAAACAGTTAGAGAGAATAAAATCAAATACAGTTCTACCACTCTGTAGAGTAGGCAACACAAACTGACGGCAGTGCAGATAATGAGTAGCCCGAAGAATCCGAATCTGAATCGTTGCCACTAGCCTTGACAACATTTGCCTCTGAAGCTTGAATGACTTTTCCCTTATTCTTCCCGGCTCGATCAACTAACTTTGGACATTCGGCTTTCCAATATCCATCCTCTTTGCAAAAGGCACACTGATTCTTATGAACTCTAAGATGTGCCCCTCTAGACTGCGACCTCCCACTACGGTTTGGACCTTTTTCTCTTGCGACCAACGCCCCCGCTACCGGCTCAATCGAAGTCTCCTTATCCTTCTTTCGAAGCTGATAATTCATAAGTGCAGCGGTGACCTCACTATACGAAAGAGATGCCTTCCCATTAATAACAGTAAGAACGAAGGTCTCATATTCCTCGTCGGGCAAGGAACTCAACAACAACAACGCCTTGTCTTCATCTTCAATCACCACATCTACATTCGCCAAATCCGCAAGAAACTTCGTGTAGTGGTTCATGTGATCACCAACGGAGGTTCCTTTCTTCAACTGGAAGCGGTAAAGCCTCCTCTTCAAATGCAAGCGATTCTCCACACTCTTGGTCAAATACTTGCTCTCAAGGATCTCCCAATCTTCTTTGCAGAAGTCTCATTGATCACATCATACTTTAGATCTTGAGTGAGACAAGACCTAATCACACCACACGCCATTCGATTCATCTTTTTCCAAACATTCTCATCAATATTGTCCGGTTTCCCGTCCAACTCCAACGTATCTTCCAAATTTTGCGCGTTGAGCGCATCCATGACTTCGCATCGCCAAAGTCCAAAATTGTTTGTGCCATTGAACTTTTCCACGTCAATCTTCATCGAGTGGATATTCAAGCTTTGGACGGTCTTCACGCCGGAAGTACTGCCCACAACTCCTTCTTTCTCGGCCATAATCCTCAAAACACCACCAAACCAATGCGGAAACAAGCGAGAAATATATCCAAAACTGAAAAAGATGAGATTTTTACCAAAAAGACCCCACCTTTATCACCAAACGAAGCCCTAGACGAACTTCCAAAGCGATCTACTCCTCCAACTAGCCCAAGCATAGCCCGAGCTCTGATACCACTTGTTGTGAACAGACGGCGGTGCCGAGAAACCAAAACAAACGCCGATCAAAGAAGTCCAAAAACAACCAAATATCAATGCACAAACCCAAACACCAATTTTAACGTGGTTCGGCAATTGCCTACGTCCACGGGGCAAGAAGGGGGAGGGTTTCCACTAATAGAGAAGGAGAGTACAAATTGAGATTACAAATCGCTCAAACGAACCAACTAATCTCACCAACAAATCTCTCAACCTCTCAACCAATTACCCTAACCAATAGCTCAGAAAGATCTCTCTTTTCTGTGCTCCAAAATCCCCAAATATGCTCCTTCAGAACCCTCAAATCGTATTGGTATTTATACCAAAACAGAAACCCAAACAGACTGCAAATAGGAACCTGAACTTTCCAAAAAACCCGTCGTAAGTTGACTTATCAGTCTGCATAAGTCGACTTGGCAGAGCGAAAAATGACAACTGGAGAAGAGTTCATAAGTCGACTTAACAGGTCTGATAAGTCGACTTGTCAGAGCCCAAAATCAACAATTCACAGCAGATCGTAAGTCGACTTATGACACAACATAAGTCGACTTACTATAAGTCGACTTATGCCTGTGCATGAGTCGACTTATGACCAAAAATCTGTTTTTTCCAAGTTCTTCTCCACACGATCGTGTCAAACCCAGTTTCTGAAATTCTTCGATTGTGCACTATAGTTCATCGATTGTCTCATAACCATCGATGATGTGTCAATGACCATTGATGGTACGATGGCTGAAATCAACATAAGTATTGATTTTTTGCATCGTTTCTCCTTGTATTTTTGTGTGTACCTGTTTATACCTATAATATATTATCACAACAATCATCAGTAACAAATGAAAGTTTTTTATTACTCAAATAAGAGATATTGTACGAACTCCATTCTAACAACAAATAGATAAACAATGGCTAATTATTCGGAACGTTGCTCAGCAGCACCCATGACTCATCATCGTATTGACAAATTCCGTCCAAGCCTTATCAGACGATCCTCCGCCTCTCATCGCCGCTTTGGCTGCCTCCTTCATGGACGCCGCTCGATCCTTGAGCTCTATCCCTCCCTCTGATTCCATCAGCCATCTCACCTTAGCCTCAACCTCATCGGCACTCACCATCTCCTTATCGTATCCCTTCATCTCCACGGCCATCTTTGCCTCCTCCACCAAGAACACCTTGTTCATCTTCTGCTCCGCGTACAGCGGCCATGCAATCATCGGCACGCCCGCGATGACCGCCTCCAGCGTCGAGTTCCACCCACAGTGAGTCACGAACCCACCCACCGCCTCGTGCCCCAGCACAGCCGCCTGTGGGATCCACGACTTCACCACCATCCCTCTCCCCTCCGTGCTCTCCAAAAACCCCTCCGGCATCAGCACGCTCAGGTTGGGCTCCGGCCTCGGTGCAAACAGGTTCTTCGGGTCCCCACTGGGCTGGCTCGGAACAACCCACAGAAACCTGCCCGCTTCTCTCCAACCCGTTAGCAATCTCCTTCAGCTGCTCAGACGAAAAGGAGCCCATACTCCCGAAGCACAAAAACACCACGCTCCCCTTGGGCTGCGCATCGAGCCACTTCAAACACTCGTGCCTCTCTCCACCTTCCCCTCCTACTCTATCCGCTGTAACCAGTGGACCAATGCAATAAATTGGACACATATGACTTCCTTGACCAACACAGAGCCCATCAACAAGAGCCTTGATTGGTTTGGATTCCAACATCTCAAACGTGTTTATCATAATTCCATTGGCTCTCGTAAGCCGATCGAAATGATAAATACAGCTCTTGCACCTCTCGTCCTCGCGATCCATCAGATAGTTCAGCAAGTGAGATGCAGGAATCGGAGGCAGACCGGGGAATTCGAGAGGTTTATCTCCAAGATCTCCAAAATTCTCGGCCATCTTAGAGAGGAGAGTTGGAACGCAAATAAAAACAGAGAGGGAGGACGCGGGGCTAGGGTAGAAGAAGTAGGCCGGCAGGTTGAGCTCGTGCGCGACGTCGAGTGCTGCGCTGCAGAACATGTCCAAAACGAGCGCTCGGATCCTTGATTTCTCAGCGAGGGATTTGAGGAAGTCGAGGAGGAGTGGGTTTGTGCGGGGGAGGAGTTGGAAGCCGGGGATGGGACGGTCGAAGGAGAGCTTGGGAAGGCAGTGGAAGCAGACGGAAGGGTTGGCGGAGGAGATGCGCAAGAGGTCGGAAGAGTTGAGGGAGGAGGAGAATGAGGTTTCGACGACGAGGATGATGACGGAGAAGTTGCGGTTGGCGAAGAGCTTGGCGAGCTCGAGCATTGGAGTGACATGGCCCGAGCCAAGTCCCGGAAATAGGACTATTGTTTCTTTGTTCATGATTAATTCCCTTTTTTCTTTGTGCGGAGAAGTAGCAGATGAAACTAAGGGGGGAAATGTATAGATAGTAGAAGATTGTTTAGTGTTTAAGCGTACTATATATAAAATTTCGGGTTTTTTAGTTTGCATATTAGACCTCCTAAATCACCGTGAGCAATGATGTAAGCAAAGTCCAATGAAGATGGAAGATAATAACTATAGTCTATCACCACGAAGTGTGAAGAAGGATAATATTTATTTAACCTGTAACATCACGGTGGAATGCGTTTATTCAAATTGCAATTACACGTAGGCAGGAGACGCGAACTCTAGCACTCAATTTGATCAACCCTAATCCAATTATTAATGTCCTTGAACACGTGATATAAAGCTGTTCGATCTATTCGAACGGAGGTTCTCACAATCAAACCGGCCCCATGAGTTTCCACCATATTTGTTTCAAGAATCTGATTATATATAACGTATCTGTTAACTTTTGAAGGGATGATGCACTTCAGGACCACAATCTTCCACCACTACCTCCTTGCTTGTAAGTGTGTAGATCTGCAACACTGGTTTCCCTGCAATTTTCACACTCTAGGATGTATAGGTATATATTTATGAGCACCGAATTAGGAAGTATACTTGTGATGCCTGACGATATATGAAAAAAAGGGGACAAAATACTCGATATTGTTGGGAAATAATCTTATATTTCAGCCCTAAAAAACAATGGAAGAGTTGGAATCAAACTGGGAAGCAAAACAAAGCGAAACAAGGCAAAATACTCCATATTGTCTTGTATTTCAGCACTAAAAAGGAATGGAAGAGTCGGAACCAAAATGGGAAGCGAAACGAGGCGAAAGAAGGAAAAAATGCTCCATATTGTTGGGAAATAGTTTTGTATTTCAGCACTAAAAAAGAATGGAAGAGTTAGACTTAAAATGGGAAGTGACGAGGCAAAACAAGGCAAAATGGTAAGCAAAGGCTGCAGGACTGGCCGGTCCACCAGGCAGAATTCTCTGCCGGCATACCGACAGGTTATACCGACCTGTTGGTTAGATTGGTTTTAGGCAGTTTTCCTGTTTTGGGTCTATTTTCGAATTCTATGCCACTTAGGGCTCCTAGTAGGTTATGTATTTAGTTTTGGAGCCTATAAAAGAAATCGTTTAGATCAATAGTTCGATGAACCAAGCCAAAGAAGAGAGTTGCATATTGTAAGAGAGAATTTGATAGAACAATGGCGAAATTGTGCGGGGCGGGGGAGGGGGGGGGGGGGGGTTGGTTTAGAGATATTTGGTGAATGTGAGAGAATTTCTTGTGGGTCTATCTAGATCACAAGAATAGATTAACTTGTAATCTTTAAAATAAAACAAGACTCAATTCTCTCCACGTGGACTTGCGCGATTGTCAAACCATGTAAATCTTGTGTTTTTGTCTATTGATCCAAATTTTCTATTATATATTGCTATTCCCTATAGTTTGAACATGATTTCTTAGTGTTTCAACATCACCTAGTCATCGATTGGTTTATGAAGAAGGAGGAAATCTTATCACCGTGTTCGATGATGCTTTTGGAAGCTATGCTTCCGCATAATCACTAGATAGTGTCGAATTGCGGGTGGCATGCACCAACAATTGACATTAGAGCTAAATTTATATTAGATTAGATTTATCTTTGAAGAAAGGTTTGATCTTTGTAGAATAGGATCAAAAAGTTCTTTGGTGGTGAAGATCAAGATTGAAAAGTTTAATGGTAAGTGGAATTTTGGCTTTTGTCAAAAATGGATAAAGGTTGTCTTACTTCAACAAGACCTGGAGCAGGCTTGACTAGGAGTTGCAAGAAACCGAAATGATTCAAGTGACACTAGTACAAAACTGGGCTGCCCAAACGGTTATTAGAACCGTTTGGGCAAATCGAAATAGCCCAAACGGGTACAACCGTTTGGGTTACTTATTCCAAACGGGTACAACTGTTTGGGCTATTAGATAATCCCAAACGGCTCTCCCAAACGGGTTAAACTGTTTGGATATTTCAATCCAAACGGGTTACAACCGTTTGGGAGCAGCAGGATGCTAGGGTAAAAAAAAATTGCCATTTTACTTTTTAGGACCCGCGCCCCCCAAACTTCACCCGCGGGTTGAAACATCTTCGCCGAAAATCGCCCGCGCGTCCCCCAAAATTCACCCGCGCGTCCCCCAAAAGTATTTGATCGATCCCCAAAATTCACCAGCCTCATCTAATTGTGATCTTCGCCTCCACCTCCTTCATATCTACTCCCGATCGCTGACGCCTCCGCCTCTGCCTCATCTTCGCCGGAAGCACCTCCGCCTCATCTTTGCGCCGCTGTCGATCCTCCGCCGTCTCCTCCTCCGCATCCATCGATTCCTCCGCAGCGTTGGCCTTCGCCAATTCATAGGTTCGGGTCGTGTTGCTCCTCCGCCTCCACCGCCTCCTGCTCAAGTCGGCCCTTTATCCTCTGTAATTATCTACTCTCAACAAAACCCTAAACCTAATTAATTTGTGTTCGTTAGAGATCCTACCCTCATATTAGATATTATTATGTTAACTTACATCATTGAGATATATAGAATGCTAATTTATATTGTTGCTGCTGTTGTGTGGTGTATATGCCTTCGGCTACACCAGTATATCATCGATACCTAGAGTTCTTTGAAATTTACCATAATCACATATCAACCAACTACAAGTCATGCAGAAAAATCCCAGCAAAGACCTCCAAGTCTGAGATGGTAAGCAGGGACATGGTGCTTGCAGTTTGCTTAACATGTATTTGTATGGTATGTACCACTTTGTTTTTCTGTTCTTTTGGAGTTTGGTGATGGTGATGATGTATCCGTAAAAGAATGTAACACTCCATGTGCTTCCTCTTCTTCTACTTTCCTTTTAGTTTAATCCAACTTTCTTTCCACCTACCATGGATTTATTCTTGACGTGTTTATTTTTGTGTCAGTGATATGGTAGCTAATAATTAATCTGTTAGGCTTGATAGGCCAATGCTTTGTTGGTGTAACTAGCTATTCCTCCAGTGAGATATGTCACATGGAGAATGATTTGGCAATAGCATATTTATATCAGATAATTGGATATGTTAGAATGATTAGTTTTAACCTATCAAACTGAAAAGTGCTTGATATATTAGAATGATTAGTTTTAACCATGAGTTTGTTGGAGTACTTGCATTTTTCATGTCTTTTTGTGTGAGAGTTTTCTTGTTCTGTTGTCTCTGCGATAATTCTATAAAATTGTTGACTTCTACTTAGTCCATCACATTTATCATGTCACTATTATAAAATCTTTATTGTTTTCTGGCATATACTATTGTACACTAGTCTGATGATATTTTGAAACATTTGATTCCGAAAGGCATCACCGTGTAGCAAAAGACACCAAGAGGTGTTCTGAACGCTGTATGCTTCTCGTCATCTGGGTGCATTTTGATTTGGTTATATCCTAAAAACCCATCCATGAAAGACATTCTCTCAAATCCGCATGTATTGTCAATAATAACATCCGTGATTGGGAGAGGAAAATCATCTTTTGGACATGCCGTATTCAGATCCCTGAAGTCGATGCAAATCCTGATTTTACCTTCCTGAAGTCGATGCAAATCCTGATTTTGCCATTCTTCTTCATGACGGGAACGATGTTGGCTAACCAGTATGGATGTTGTTCTTCTCGGATAAATCCTGATTCAATTAATTTCTTAACCTCTGCCTCGATGGCTTCCATTATCTGCGGACGAAACCGTCTTTGCTGTTGCTTGACAGGTTTGGCATCCGGCTTGATATCGAGGCGGTGCATTGCCACATTGGGGTCGAGCCCTGGCATATCCTCGTAGTTCCAAGCGAAGACGTCAATATACTCCCTGATGAGAGCAATTAACTCCTCCTTCTCATTTGAGGGAAGACTATCGCTGATGAATATCGGCTTTGGGTTGGCCTCGTCGCCCATGTTAACTTGGACTATTTTATCCTCAGTGGGGGGTTCTCTCTGTTCGAACCTGTCACCATACTGCATATTCAGATGATGAACCCACGGGTCTTCCTATGTTGGCATTTGATCATCGTCCTCCATTGTAGACGGATCAGCTGTAGCCATGTTTACCATTAGGGCTTTGAATGTCTCCCCTAGACTTGTGTCGGAAGAATCAGAAGAGTATTCATTCTTAGTTTTGTTAGCAATTTGATCGATGATCTGCCAACCACATTCCTCATCGGACGAGGAAACATAGCCTAAGCCTCGCCCGTATTTATAATAATCCTCAGATTTCCCTTTTGGTACATATACCGCTTTGGCTGGATTACGAGGACCTCGATCGAAGTATAAACCTTCTCCGAGTGTGAAATCGTACCCCTGCTTTTCCATGAGCTTGCGCGCTTCCGGACTATACTTAGATAAATGCCGACCAGGTTTGTCATCATCTTCATCTTCACTTAGGAAATGATCTGGTAACGGGGAGCTTTTTCTTGTTCCGAAAGAATGCTGGAAGCGTTCCTTTGTTACATAGGACGACCGAAGCGGCATATATAAGTCAGGATTATCATACAATTCTGTTATCATATCATCAAGAGACAGGGAGTACTCTAAATCATTATTTATTTTATTAGTGGCAAGTTGCCAGTTACAACTAGAGACAGGGAGTACTCTAAATCATTATTTATTTTATTAGTGGCAAGTTGCCAGTTACAACTGCCCTCTAACGTTTGATCATCGTCAAGGTTGATTACAAAGGGTACAATGTCATTTAGAACATAACCGCCATTGTAATCAAATCCGGCTTCGGTATCAGCTTCTCCTCCGCTGTCTGTGCCTTGGGCCGATGATTCAGTATCGGATTCGTTACCATAAAGGAGAGAATCAGTGAAATAATTCTCAAACCCTTTAAATGGTTGTTTATCCGCGACCACCGTCCTGACCCTTCCATCAGTGTCGACATAACATTACTATGGATCCAAGGCCGACCCAATAGTAAGTTATATGATGTCTCAGCATCAATCACGTAACATGTGACCTCCGTCTTTAGATCACCCATTTGGCATTTTATCCGGATCTTTCCCAAAGACCTTGACCCGCTGGTGTTGAATCCGTAAATGACCGTGCCTGTGGACGCCAACTTGCTGACTGGAATACCGAGGAAATGCATCAAGCGAGGCGACATAATACTCACAGCAGAACCCGGATCCACTTGGATCCGGTTGACTTTGCTGGAGCCGATGTACCCGATGAAGTATAGCGGTCGATCGTGGTTCGAATTCTTCGTCTGCATATCCTCTTTGGTGAAAGTAATACAGGGAAGGTTCTTAGTCACTATGTTGTATTGTTGACTCAGCGGTTCTGGCTGTTCAGGCACCGGCTTGATTTGAGTCAGAAACACCTCTGAATTGGCCAAAGCTTCTTGCAAGGCCTCCCTGGTTTCCATGGACAACCGTAGCAATTCATACAGCGTTATCCGTGCTGGAATATTGGCTAGTTGAGCCATTATATCGAAAACTTGCGGAGTTTTCGAGCTTTCCGGCTTGTCTCTTCCAATCGGACGACTGAAACGAGACTGCTTCGGATTCTGCACCTCCTGGGGATTCTTCTCTTTGTTTATTCACCGACTGTCGTCGAGCCTCTTCGCCCGGTGTAGGACTTGTAATCACCCCCATCTCCGTGAGAGTTTTGGCTGGTCCCCGTTTATTCACCCCCTGCTCACTAGGTGGTGGATAGTTGTAGTGATACTCATTTCCGCTTCGGGTCGCAAAAACTTCTTGTTCTTCTTCAGAGAGCGGAAAAGCTAGTATTCTTTCGTCATCTTTTCCTGGGATAGCAGAGACTCCGCAGCAAGACTTTCCTTTCCCTTTGGACTTCTTCTTGGATGACGATCCGGCCCATTGTTCATCTTCAATCAGGTCGGGGTGAACCCAGAGGATTTCGCCGTTTGGAGCTGTATGTGGCACAAGTCCTTTTTGGCGCTGTCCATGCGGGTCGTCATTCACCGTCTTTACCCCGACTTTGGTGACGCGTTTTGGCTCGAACCAAGTTGTAGGCCCCGACCCAAAACTGATTGACACTGCGTTGGCCCCCACATTCTTGGCTGGTTTCGGGGTTATGACTCCTACGTCGATTAACGCCTGGATCTTGTCCTTGAGGTGGTAGCATGACTTCGTAGGGTGATGGACCGCTCTATGGTATGCACATGGCAGCAATACCTCGGATGGCTGTCACTTTGTTAGCCCCTTCTTGATCCACAGTCGGCTGCAGCTGAATTTTTAATTGTTCTCAGCAACAGGTACTCTAAAGATGCCCGGGAACTTCGTCATCTTTGAAGAGTACAGCTTTGGTAAACCTCGCTCTGAAGATTTCTGCTTCTGAGGCCGGTTGTTGGGCATTGCCGGCCGAGCTTGTTGTGTGCTGTTCTGCCTGGGTTTTTTTTTTTTTTTGTTTTTTTTTTGTTTTTTTTTTTTTTTTTTTTTTTTTTTTTTTTTTTATTTTTTTTTTTTTGTTTTTTTTTTTTTTTTTTTTTTTTTTTTTTTTTTTTTTTTTTTTTTTTTTTTTTTTTTTTTTTTTTTTTTTTTTTTTTTTTTTTTTTTTTTCTGGCTGTTGCTGAGTTGCAATTGAAGTTTGATTAGCATCAACTGCATTAGCGTGTGCCTTACCTTTCCTCGCGTGGGAGCGAAATTCTGTGCTGGAGCATTGGTCGCCTGTTGGCTTCGTTCGCGCATTCTTTCTTCTGAGGAATCGCTCTGCATTGCTCTCCTCGGACCTTCAGATCCTTCCAGTCTTGACGGTGCTGTCCCCATTGGGCTTCAACACGTCCAGCGCGAGGTTGTTTGGCAGGTCTGGAGAAGTAAACTCGGCTCAGTGATGCGAGGTCCCGACAGTTCATCGCCTTATTCCGGAACCTCTTGACGGAGGTGTCGACTAATTCCCGTCCTTACTGTTTCTGCGGCAACGATCCGATGGATATCTCTGTGTCGTCGTCGAAGAAGTTGGCGAGGAATTTGGTCTCCATGTCGTCCC
Source organism: Asparagus officinalis (assembly GCF_001876935.1). Taxonomy (NCBI): domain Eukaryota; kingdom Viridiplantae; phylum Streptophyta; class Magnoliopsida; order Asparagales; family Asparagaceae; genus Asparagus; species Asparagus officinalis. Next base: position 59,526,255 of record NC_033803.1, on the reverse strand, counting down.
AGCTATTTACGCTTCCTGGCTTGAGGTGGCGATACCAATCGAAGGCGGCTCCGCGAAGAGTGCCGACGAATGACCGCACCATCAGAGGCTCATTGCCGGAGATTACCCCCAAGTGTGATTTGAAGTAAATCAAATGTTGAGTGGGGGAACCCATCCCATTAAACGGCGTGAAGTTAATTAGATTAAACTTCGCCGGATATGGGATCGATTCCCATTCTCTTGGGTATGGACAAGGAATGCCTGTTTTCTTCATTTCTTGAGCGGAAATCAACGTGTTGATTTTGCTCTCGAGATTTTTAATCTTCAAGTTTTCACCTGTGTTTTCGTTAGCATTCTCATTACCACCCCCTGTATTGATGGGAGGATTATTGGCGTTTTGCGTTTCATTCGCATTTGTGTCCTCATCTTCCAGATTAACCGGGTTACGACGACTTGGCTCGCCTTGCTGGTTCGTCAATGCTTGGATTTGTTGGTCATGCATTTCTCTCATGTTTTGCATGGCCATCTGCATTTTGAACCTGAAGGTTTCCTGTTGCTTAGCTAAGGCGTCTTCAAGCATTTTGGCCACTTGCTCCGCACTTATCATAAGTGCCTCGCGGGGTTGTCCCTCGCTGAATACTGTATTATCTGATGCAACCGCGGAGCCGGCATCAGATTCTTCATCTTCTGAAGGGAGTCTTGTCCGAACCCTACCATAGGTTGCTCGCTTGATGGTTCCGGACTGCAGACGGGTTCTAGGCCGGGATGCTTTCAGAATCGATTCGAGATTGTCCCGCGCCGATGTCCCTCTGCTGGTCATGTTGGTGGTGACCCTCGGAAATTATCCCTCTTCAACCACCGTTCTTTTTCGTCGGAAACGCCTAGGCCTTGTTTTCGGCGCTTCAGTACTGAGCCTTTCGAAAACCGAAACTCGTTCGGGGACCGCCTTGATGCAGCTGCATTCAGACAATACTGCCCGAATGAGTTTGGAACAGGGACATTGAATTTCCTGTTCTCGGGGACTCCGAGTTTCCTATTTTTGGGGACTCCTTTTTCTGGTTTTATTCGTACCCCCAGCACGATAGTACAACTCGTCTGCTTGAGGATCAGAGTAACCTATCGTGTGTTGGCACGACTTCTCAGGTATAACATTATCGTCCTCAGATGATAATGTTTCCTTCTGAGGGGGAACTGCCTTCTTCGGGCTTTCAAAAGTCACGCGCCTCGAAACATGTCTTTTTGGGCGTGAGTTCTCGGCGGGCTCCCGGACTTCAATACGCAAGTTGGTGCGCATGACTGCCTTGGTCTCTTTGTCATGTTGGAGGTTATGGCGACCCCCAGCCTGCTGCGTCGTCCGGGGCTTTTTCATCGGGCCCAAACGATCTTGAATAGGAGCTTTGCCTCTCTCGTCGGGAATCGGACCGAGGCGCTCCAAGACTGGCTTCTTCCTTTGGGACGATTCTGCATGATCTCCCGGAGAAGCTATTGGGATTACCGTCGACTTTGGTTGATTCACCGGAGGTTGAACTTTAGTTGGAGGCTGCTTCGGCCTCCACACTTGGCGGGTTGATGGCGGCTTCTTGGCCACTCTTCCTTTCTTCAAATCCTCGGCCTTCTGCACAAGGATTTTTGCTTGTGCAAGCAATGCGCGGCGTTTGTGAATCCGCTCTTCGAGTGTCGAACGGTTCCGTTTGACCCGGATCCATTCGTTCGTCGGCGGCTTGGAGGAACCGCCATTCTTCAGTTGTTGAGGCTGTTTGCCTCTCCTATTCTTCAGATCCGCGTCGTAGCGGACTCCGTCTGTGGACTCCATCGCCTTAGCGAATTGCCGCGCAAGGCGTTGACGTCGCCTCTGGCGGGCTCTCTTCGAGAGAGTCACAACGCCCTTAACAGTAGAGGCGTCAGCTGGAATAGGTTTGACCTCGTTGGAGGTCGGTGGAACTTCACCCGGCGCAACTTTGGCGTCAGCCGGGGTGAGAGCTTCGTTGGCGTTCTGAACTTCTTCGAACCAACGAGCTTTTCTCCTGGAGGAGCTCTGGGAGCTTGCGGGGGGAGGTAGATCGCGGACGGAGGACGAAGATGGCTCCTTGCGAACTTAGGCGCTGGTCGAATCGTACTGCGACCTCCTCGCATGACGCGGGATTGAGATCGCGCGGCCTGCGAACGCTCCGATCCGGGCAGGGGCGACGATCGGGGCTGCCCACTGTGGTCGCCCAGATTGTTCGCGGAAAAATCATGTCTTTCTCATTGATTTCATTCACTTTAAATAAGCAAACTTTTTTGAGTTAGCAAAGGATCCGGTCTTTTTATAAGATTCGCGGTTACAATGAAAATGCAAAGAAAAGAAAAAGAAAGAATTACAACTTTTTAATGCCTTGTTTGTCGAACAAATCAGCGAGCTCCTGTTTTGCGGTCGCTCGCTTGTGGGTTCTTTCGCCTGCTGCGCCGGGGTTAATCCGTGGACCACCGCGCGATCTAGATCCGGTCGGATCTACACGATTCGACAGGTATTATTTCGCGAAGGAAATAATAGCCGGGGGGGATTAGTTCACCAAGGAAATAATCGCCCTTAATTCTCGGGATCAAAGGCCAAGCTTTGATCCGGAGTGTGATCTCGTGTAGATCTCAGATCTGATCTTTACCTCTCTCGAACTCCTGCCTTTTGTGACGTGGATGCTCACCGAGAATCAGATCTGAATCTTCAAGTCCTCAAGTCTTCAAAGCTCTGAGCTCAATCTTCAATTCGGCAGAGTAACGGCTCTCAAAATTCCAACCTTTTCAAATGAACAAAGGGGGGTCTATTTATAGGCTCTCTGAACTGTGCCCGCGCACAGATCTGGGTCGGCCACCCATGGGTGGCCGGCACTTGGCCGAGCCACCCATGGGTGGCTCGGCTCTTGGCCGACCTTGGCCGAGCCACCCTTAGGCGTTTCTGTTTCGTCGTTTTGTCCGTGATTCGGCTGATTCGGACTCTGATTTGTTGATCTGATTTGGCCGTAGATCCGATTCCTAATTTGGCAGTAAATCCACTTCTGGGTTCGAGTCCGAAACTGATCTTGATTCGATCGTGATTCGTCCGAGTCTGCCCTTGGTTGGATGACTCGTTGACTCCCCGAACCGTTGGCTTGATTCCGCACGCGAATGGATGTATTCCGTTACTTCAGTGCGATTCGTCAACCTCGTCACTTCGTTGGTTCGTCGGTTTGTGCCCAGCTATGCTAAGGGACCTATAAGCAATTTTATATGCCTACAAACATGAAATTAAACTTAAATTGGACTTAACATGAAATTTTACTTAACATTAAATTGGACTTAATATGAATTAAATTGAGCTGAAATTAGACCTAATAAGAACTCTAAATAGACCTAACACGAACTCTAAATAGACCTAACATGAAAGAATAGAGTAGATAATAGCATTTTAGAGTTTTTTTTACTTTTTATCCCCTCTCTATGCTTAGTTGGCAGGTAATAATTGTTAAAAGAGGATTGCAACACAAGATGTCACACATTTTGGGGCTGAACCACATGAGGAAAAAATGAATGGGCTGCAGCACATGAAGATGTTGCTTTTGGGACCTTGACACAATTTTTCCTAAAACATTTCACTGTCACATAATTGGTCTCATAAAATTGGATACGATCAATCATTCTCCTGTTTCACATTCAAGGAACGGGCCACACTTTTTCCTCAATTACAAAAATCACCATTAGACATGTTGCGCAAACATGAACAGGTCGGTATGAGCATCACATCAAATTCTGAAGGAAAAAAAAAAATATAAGCAACATGGTTCAACAAGACAATTGAATGTTTGAAGCCTCGGGTTGTTTCCACAAATATTCTCAAATTCATTCCCGAAATGGAAACACGTCTGCCAATATCATGCTTAAAAGTACAAGATAAATGCAAAGTCTGAGGTAAGCCCCCCCCGCCGCCCGCCCCAACCCCACAAATGCCATGAAGCAGACATACATGTCACTAGGAACTGCAGAAGTGTCAGGTATCCCTTGACACAGAATGTAACCTATTATCTCGTCCCCACCCTCCATGGTGTCAGTCACAATGATCTTTTTTTTCCTCGAGCCTTTCGTGGTTGGATGGTGGCATTTCAGCGAGGACTAAGTGTGGATAGACCGCTTTTATTATCGTTGTTTTGAACTTACTACCCCTCTAGTTTTGTTCTTATAGATGACCCCATGAGAGATTTGTTTTGCCTCTCTTACCCTGGTTCTATTTGTCGAGAAAAATTAGCGAGGTAACAAATTCAAAAAACCAATAATAGTGCTTACCCTGGGTCTATCTACAATTAACCCTTCGCAACGAGTACTAAGGAACTGATAGATGGACATCTTGCAAGGTGGCGCCGAAGCTCTTCATGCTTGCAGATGATCTCTAACTGTTAAGAGCCAGAACTGGTACTTCAGAAGCACGTTCTAGGTGTATTTGTTAATCTGGACCACCTGTACCTAGTCAACATTTACCTATCACCAACAAAGTTAAGAACATCAGGGAACTTTCAATAACCAAAAGGAAACTGTCAGTGCTCATGAAATTAGCAATGGGTGCACATCATCTCATCAGAGCTTGCGGTGTTTCTGTGGAGCTTTTTAAACTTTTTCAGAACGGGAAAATGAGTGACTTCCGAAAGGAGCTACGAATACCCATATCCTGGCATGGGTCTGCTTCTGTAAGAATCAGTTTAAACATTCATCTGTGCAGGAATTTAAACAGCACCCTGAGCAAGCAAGTGGCAAAAATCTTTATGCAGCTAAATAACAAGGGCGAACCAAATCAAGATATTAGCTCTGTGATGGAAAAAAAAACCTCAGGATCTCATATATGCTCAACAATAAGAAAATATACGCATGCAGCCAGAGATAATCTGAATGGTCCAAGTAAATGCAGAGAAAATACACTAGACTCGTATCTGGCAAAGTTGAATTGTTAGAAACTGAATCAGCATAAAGGTGACTGAGTTCTTATGTGAAAGATGGGACATGGGATAAAATGAAATTGAACGTACATGTCATCAAATATTGGCAAGCTAAAGGCATAAACAGAAACAGGAAGATCTGCCAATACTATTACAACCTTCCAGAAAATATCAGGGATGCTGCCCAGAGTTGATCATTAAAGAGTAAAAAAAAATCTAATAATGATACTACAGAACAAATGGCTTCTATGATCAAGAAAAATATATATGGAATATGGGTTTTTTCGGTTACTTATTGCTGCAATCCGCAAAGTGGTCAGGCATGGGGTAGACTTTTGGATATGATTGTAACTTATAACTTGATTTCTTTAGAAATTACTATAGTAGACTTATATCTCATCTGTCTGTAAGAAGATTAAAAGTGGTGGAGCCAGGAATTTTATCTTGGGGGGCCAAGAATCCAAGATACAAATATAAAACAAATGAATCTATATTAGTTAGGTGCATAGGAGTGCTTACCTTGTCCTATTAATTTCGATTCAGATAAGACCTCTAATCTTGAGAACATAATGAAAGTAAAATTGTTAAAGTTGGTGTAGGTAGATATGAAGATTTTTGCAAATAAACAAAGATGTGATTATGTATCTAGACGATGGCAAGTAGAAAGATGCTCAGATGATTAGGAGGTTTGAAAGTAAATAAGGCAAGGAGTTTTATTTTTGATAGAAATTAGAGGAACATTGAGGGATTTTTTTTTTCAATTTTTGCATCCTTGAAAAGCATGTGTATTGGCAATAACTAGTTAGCTCAATTGTTTTTGGGAGTTTTTTCAATTACCAAATACATTTATATAAATTGTTAAAATTACAATTACTATATTCATACACAAATTCCCAAAGTTTGAGGGGCCTTAAACTTATTATATACATACACAAATTTCAAAAGTTTGAGGGGCCTTAAAACTACTATATACATACTCAAATTCCAAAAGTTCATAGAGGCGCCGAGGCCCCCAAAACTTGAACCAAGCTTCCCCCATGAGAAGATATATTTAGTAATCACATCAGTAACTCTTATATGCCAACATCAACATGAACTTACTGTTTTCCTGGATTTGAAAGCACACTCCCCGTTACCAACAGAGCTGAATTGCACTGAAAGATTGTTCCAAGCTACCTGTGTACCTCGGGCTTGTATCATTGTCAATATGCAAGTACTCAATTTTTATAACTCATGCACAAAGGATAAATATGTAGAATTCCAGATCACAGTTTCCGCTTGAAGAAAGCAGACATAAAAAAGGAAAGCAAAAAAAAAAAAAAAAAAAAAAAGGTACGGCGACATTTATCCCAAATATTTGGATGGTTTCTTATTCTGGCTTGTGGTGAGAACCTCTCAAAGAAAGTTAATAGAAAACTACTTACCTAATGAAAAGTGACGTATTGCAGTAAACTTCTCGAAGTACTTGATCTCGTTTAAAATGGATACCTCAGATGGTTATTTCTCCAAGATCTTCAGTTCACTCTTCAACCAAATACCAAATATTTCAGGTTTCACTCACAGGTCTGAAGAACTTTGGCGCATTTTACAAATTGTGGTGAAGCCTAAAGCACTTGATATTTTAAAAATGATAAAAAAGAATGATCCTATCTCATTTATTGGCTTAAAGAGTAGGGCACTCTGTTATGAGTACTCGTGAGTCTGAAACAGGCGAGAGAAGTGGGAACAGTTCTGGGTGGTGTGCTTGATCTCAGCATCTTAATCTAGGAGATTCTAAAGTTGTTTTAGGTTTAAGGGAAAAGCTTCAGAAAATAGATACTTGTGACACATATAAGAACATATCATGGAATGGTATCCACCAATTCAAATGATGAACTGCTCACCAAACCTATGCTAGAATGGAACCGCTGCTTGAATGGAACTGCTTATTTCACTGATTTTCCTACCATATACATAACCAACATGAAACTTATAATGACATGTCACAATGATGCTCTCACCATCCAAAAATGCGTAAAATACCTTGATATGAGTGGTTTCACCAATCTTCTCTGTGGAATACTTCACTGTCAATGGCCATTCATTTGCTTCTGGATTATGAATTAATACAGATTAGTGGTATTAATGATGGAATATAAATGTGAAACAAATGCAACAATATCCACCATGACTTTGCAACCATAGTATTAGAAAGTGTTATCCAATGACCATTACATAATAATCTTAGTACAACCACTCACCTTGCATACAATGGCTCTCACTGAGGCCTTTTTTTTTTCCTTGAAGGGCATCCAGCTTTGACATAGAAGAGAAGGACAATGGTTAAGATAAGAAATTTGATACATTTACATAAACAGATATACTTACATATATCCAGCATACAAGCACACATATCTACATACTCTTATATACAGTCATAATTATAACAAGAAGAGGCACATCTAGATGATAGTGTGTGAATTTGACTCACAAGATAAGAACTTAAAAATAAAACACACAAAATTAGAATCTCAATATAACAGGAATCCAAGAAAATTAAATATTTCCCCACTCACTAATATTATGCAATATGTAAGTACTTATTTATGGCATCACTCTATTATAGGCCAAGATCACATGGAAAGTAATCATGCAGTTAGCTGGTGTACTTATGTCAAAGCCCCAGGGTTTGAATTTGGTTGTGTGATATGAACTCAGTGACTAAATTATCCCTATATACTAGA
>NC_033803.1:59517631-59518600 GCF_001876935.1 Asparagus officinalis | reverse complement strand
AAAAACAATATGCACGCGCACACACTCACATACACATATATACATAAATGCATACATACATATATCAGCGTTGAAAAGAATGCACTACGTCACTCGTCATTTTGGGTTATATGACATAGCAAACCCTAACCCTTCTGTAGCATTTGAAATAACACAAACATGCTGTAACTCTATGCTATTAAAATATAGCATACATTACTAAATATTTGAATTGATGTATGCTATTTTCCATACAACATACATATTTCAATCCTATTACTTAATGTTATTTCAATATAACTTATAGCAGTGACTTGAAAGTATTTTCTTTGTTTGCTTTGCTTAAGACTTGAGAAGCATGTTTGGCAATCTGCCTATTTTTAACTTTTAAGTGTATTTTTATTTATAAGGTTCCAAAATCATATTTGGTAAAATGTATTTACTTTTTTTGAACTTTTAAGTAGGAAAAAAAAGGTTGGGATTTCCTAATTTATTTTTTTAGCACTTATAAGCAGATTTACTTATTGATGTTAAAAGATAGTTTGCCTTCTAACAAACAAAGTAAAAATAAGTGACACGTAACTTATAAGCAGAAAAAAAATAAGTATTAGCCAAACATGCCCGAAGTAATTAAGTATTTACTCTTTGATTGTTTGTTAAACCCTGATGACTTTTTCCAAAGGCATGAAATATTTGGTAACATCATTGTGTTTGTGATTTTGAATTTTCGATTTGTGAAAACTGAAGTAAATGTGAAATTATGAATGAGATATATAAAGTTATGATGATACATTTGAACATTTTAATGTGGTAATTGTTAGTTAATTAATATACCTTGTACTAATCTTTTACATTTTAATACAGAATTTACTTTTTCATACTTTGAAATCTTGATCCTGCATATTAAAATTATTATGGAGAATTTTATATTTGTTTAAAAATAAAAAATATGTATGCATTACGCTGTATGTTTGCGCATAAGTGGAGGTA
>NC_033803.1:59512738-59517621 GCF_001876935.1 Asparagus officinalis | reverse complement strand
AGATGCTATCTGCTTAGGATGAGAGAGAATCTCATCCCACATTTTAGACGTAGAATTAAACTTGCAATGTCATAATTTAAGGAAGCACCTTAGACAAAAAAAGGCACGAGAATTAATGCTTGAAGGGCAAAACAAGAGATTTCAAAATATTACTAATATAGCACAATATAAATAATCTCCTATTTTGCATATGTAACTTAACATACCTTAAATGTAACATAACCTCGTGAAATTATCCAGACACATTATAACTCTACATTATTACAACATAACGTGTTCAATATAACTTGCACGTTTTTCAATATAGCATGCATTATTTCAATATAACTTGCATTACTTTAATGGAATTTATTATAGACTTGAGATTATTTCCTCTCTTAAAAACTTGTAGTAATTAAGTAATTACTTTTAAATTGTTTGTTAAGCCTTGATAGATTATTTTGGTGACATTATTATGTGATTGTGAATTGTGAACATGACCAATAAAATGAATGTGAAATTATGAATGAGATGTAATTTGTGATTATATATTTGAATACTCTACTATGACATTTGTTAGTAAGTATGCATATGTTGTATTAAATTAAAGAATTTTTATTAAAATATTTTCTGTATTTTGATATTTTGTTCCAAATTCTTAAAATTTTTATGAACATATTTTATATTTTTTAAATTACACAATAAGAAAATGCGTAAACTACGTTATGCATTGTACTTTAACCTATCCAAAGTCCTTAAGTTATGCATTTTCTTATTTTTCAACATTGCTTGAGACATAAGATTGTTTTCTTTGACTATTTTTCTTTGACTATTTTTCTTTTAAACTTGAAATACATGTGCTTTTGTATAGGTTGGTAAGCATTTATGACATATTTTAGTTGAGAAATTGTGATGGTATATTTGATAATTGTGATATTATATTTGAAAACTTTGATGATTCTGTTTGCCTCTTTATTTTGATGATGTTTAACAAACAATTTACCACTAATGTTGTTTGTCTAGTGTTTGTGTTTATCTATTTATTATAGATAAACAACATGTTGGAGGATGGATGGATGGAATCAAGCAATCACGATCATATCCAATGGAGGTTGGCGGAATAGTGGTTGAAGCTTTGTAATTCAAGTTGAAGATCCAAGTTCAAGCTTCATCTGCAAGTGTACCAAAATAGAGTTTCGTTGAAGATCACAAGCTTGGGTAAATTAGTTTAGGGTTTATATTATGTGTGTTAGATACTTTAAGCTCAATATTATATACACACATTTTATTGGTTTCTATGTATATATATAATAGTTATGTATATACACACAAGTTTTGGTTTTATAGTTTACAAGTTTATATAAATATGAAACCTATATTATTGTTTACATATATATACATGTTTCATATTTATCAGCATATTGTGCAAAACTTCATTTTTGCATAATATTGAGTTTTTAGTTTAGACTTATCAACAACAGTTTGTATCTCTTATCAAGTCTATATAATCAGTTTATAAAGTTTTTAAAACATGGTTTAGTCAAAATGACAAAACAAGTATGTTTTATTTTCATGTTTTAAACCATTTTGTAAAATGAAGAGATTTCTCAAATGGGAAGTGCTTTTTTGAAAACCAGTTTTTGTAACATGTGTATTATCATGTTTACAATCAGTTCAAAAAAAAAAGAAATGTTTTAAAAAGAGCTTTACAAGTTTGTTTAAGGGTTTAAGTTTTTGTTTAAGTGTGTTTTCAAGTTTGTGAAGAAACTTTCACAAGAGCAAGTGGAGATCATTCTTTGGTGTTTGAGCATTCACTCTTCTCCCTCTCTCTTGTTATCCATAGAGAAGTTTTCTAAACTTAATCTAGCTTTACATTTAAATTGTTTAATATTAATTCATTAAGCTAGTGTTTATATTAAGTTTAGTTGATTTTATTCACTCATTGTTTACACACACAACCATTGAGCTTATTGTATTTTCGTACATTGTATAATTTGGGTTGTGGGGTTTGTGTGACATTGAGAGTGAGCTTAATTGTGTTCTCATTTATTGTAGAGAACAAGTTTGTATTTGTGAGCTTCATTGTGAGTTGCACATTGTATTCCACTTGGACAACGAGAGAAGTGGTTGGTGAGAGACGGGGTCGGTTCCAAGAGGAGTAGGGTCGGTAGTAAAACCTAGTGAGAGGTGATAATTCCGAATACTTGATGAAGGTGACACAGGCTAGGCCAACACTTAGAGGGTGCGAATTGTAATTGCAAGTGTGTAAGTTATAAAGTTTTCGATGAACTAGAAAAACCGATTGTTGTATTTGTGAGGATTCACTTTGTATTACACTAGTACACCAAGAGGAGTGTGTGGTGAGAGCAGGGGTCGTCCCAAGAAGAGTGGGGTAGGTGATAATGCCTAGAGAGAGGTTGTAATTCCTAACACTTGAGGGAGACACGGGCTAGAGACCAACACTTGAGGTGGTAGTTAGTGTGTTTACATTGTGAGTGATTGTAAAATTTTCGATGAGCTAGAAAACCGAGTGTGAGGTGTAAATATTGTACGGGTAAGCGTAGAAAACCCGGTTGTGATAGTGGAGATCTCCTCGAGGTGAGGAGCGAAGACGTAGATCGTGGGGACCGAACTCCGTGATCATATCGTTTGTTTGTGATTGCATCGGCACACTTATTTTGTGTTCATATCTTATATCGCCTTTGTCTATTGCTTATTGTTTATATTCTCACTATCTTGTTTGTGTTCATATTTCCATTGGGTTATTATCCTTGCACATATATTGTTCATATCTCTTATGCTAGGATATATTTGTTAGTAAAGTTTTAAATTGGCATAAATCGGATTAGATTAGCATAAATCCTATTCACCCCCCTCTAGGATTCTTTCTTAGTGGCATTAGGGTCTAACAGATTCTATTTATTAAAATCATTGAATATTCTTTATTTATTAAATATTAAATAAATAACAAAACATGTTATTTTGCATTTTACATTACTAGGAGGCAAGCGTTACATTATGTGTTATCGTCTCTTTCAACATTGGTCAAGATAATAGTTTTTATGTAATTAGTGAAGATAATGATACTTTTAAGAACCAATAGATCTCAAATCAGGCTATTTGAAATTCCATCCTGACATTTTTATTATAAATTTTAGGCATAAAAATGTGAGGTAACTACATATAGAAGCCTTATAATTCTAATCAACTAATGTAAAATTGATAAGATTATCGGTATATGTGGTTTCCAGAGACTCTGATTTCCATTGTTTTAATTGTTTCTTGAGAAGGAAAAAAAATGTACATAATTAATGTATATATTCAAACTATCCAGGTAGTTTTTAAAATGCAAAATGTCTACTTTTCCCTGTTTTATTTTTCACTCTAAACTTCCTCCTTAAATTATGATCATTTGTTGCTCAACCCCAAAGTAAAAAATGTGGATGGAGATTCTTTCTCCACCTAGGAGAAGAATAGTCCGATAAGAATCATAAGATATATATGTATGTGTGTGCATATTGCTAAAATGAAAGGCAAAAATAAAAAATGTGTACCACCTCTTACTCTATCACACAAAGAGCACAGCTTGAGAACTAGTCTAAACAAACGCAATACCATTTTCTCACATGCATATAAACAGATGATCCATTTGACAATTCATTTTTTGTCACTTTCGCGGTTCTAATTCTCTTCACCTATGACCGAGTGCTTCATTCCCCATTAATATCTCACATTTAAGGAACATGAAAATTATCAAAATACCTTGGATCCCACACTTTTTTCTAATTGATTTTGACCAAATTTATTGTTGATATGCTCCAATCTTCATTGAAAATTTTGAACCAAGGTAGCTGATTCCTTTCCCCCCGCATCTTATATCCTTATAAATCAACTGGTTCTGTAAAAGGAATAGAAACAACAGCATCAAAAGTTGGATAAATAACCTCAAATCATGAGATGGAAATTGAGGTCAATACATAATTAATAAAAATCACAAGGTCAGTCATGGACTGGTCAGCTGCTCATGTGTCAGTTAAACAAAAAGGCACTGCCACCATGAAGTTCCATGGATCATTGTCAGACAATTGATCATGCTCCTTTAGTTTTTGTCAATCTGCCACAAACGGCCACATTTTGCAAGTGAGTTTATCCTTCATCTGTCTCATGTTAATGCATAGTGGACGAAGATCGATTAGGCTCTCTTTGTCATACCTTGATAGAGTATTGTGGTGAGGCATCGACCTTTGTACATGGCATGATCAGACACTAATTGACATATATGATAATACTTATTCCCTATGTAGCACGGACATGGATCCGACACGGCCATCCGACACGCCGACACGAGGCAAATCCTAAAAAATACATAGGATACGTGTGTAAGGCCCATTCTATGAATGACCCAGAGAACACCCATATAACATGAAAGGTACATAATTCGTTAGCCAGTCACAATTGAATAGTATATCAACAATTCTAACTGTTAAAACTCGATATTACCATTTATATTTTTTGATCCAAAACATACAGTTTAAGAAACAAAAATGGCCATCCAACGGAGGGCATCTTGAGAAGGAAACAACTCCAACATAGGCAACAAAGATAACAAGTATTCCATAATTGTTGCTGCCAATGTGCTATGCAAGATACATATCACTAGCCAATCTAAAGCAGCCAACTATGTTAAAAGCAGGAACGATAGTTATTATAAAAATTCAAATGAAGTGATTGACCTTTAGAACTGGGAACTACTCACTGTAGTTATGGACTTATGGTAACGATTCAGAAGCTTGCCTTATTTTTCTGCTTCACGACTAAGGACAATCTCAAAACAGAAAGATCCACAAGAACTTCGATTGAACTTTACATAGCAAGAATCAAACGACACTACAATAATCCCGTTT
>NC_033803.1:59474695-59512726 GCF_001876935.1 Asparagus officinalis | reverse complement strand
GGAAAAGGTAAGACATATGAAACACAACATTGGGATGCAAAAACCCTCATTAATGAACTAGCAAAACTGTTGACTCTTGTTAGTCAGTCATACCTATGGCATTACAATGGAAATCACATGAACAAAAATGGCAATGATAATAATTAACAGAATGAAGATGTATTTTAGCCTTTTACCAGTCTTCTATGTTTTCATTTCAATATGGTAAAACTATAGAATTGCCTGATCTCTCCACTGGGCGATGAGTAGCATTCAGTATTCTAGGATATGATGCAAGTCGTTTGAAACAAGATGAGGAAGAATCAGAAACGATATATGATAGTGGAAGAAGAAAAAAATTTACTTGTGATGGCCCTACCATGCTGCTACTGTACTGGAAAACTCCATTTTGATTGCATGTCTTCAAGCTTTTTACATCAGTAAATTGCACCAGTTGAATAACAATGAGGATCTTCACGCAAAAAAGCCTTCCATGAAGACAACAGTTTCTATAACTTTTAGTCCTCAATATCCAAACATTGACCATTTTGAGCACAAAAATTAGTCTTGGGCTCATAAACCTTGATTGCATCCTGTCCGAAAGGAATACTTAAGAAGCCAAACTCTGCATCCTCAGCATCGCTGTCAATGCCATCTGGGGTCATCCTGTTCTGGTAGCATCTGCGAGCAAGAGTAAACACATTGAAGTAGTAGCTCACTAGGCTCTTTTTACCCTTTAAAGGAAAGGCCCGATTTAGGTCGGCCCATAAATTATCCGATAGAGGGTTCAGATGCATTATAGACTTGAATTTTTCTGCTTCTTCGTCTGTCCATGAGAGTGCAACTTCCTCACCCATGCAATTGAACCCCCAATTCTTGAAAGCAGAACCGAGCTCGCATTTCAACTGGACCCTTTTCTCTGCCACATGAAATCGTACACATTCCACAGAACCTGGATACCCACAGTTGCAGCTATCTTTCCTCCCTTTTCCAATAGAGTCCTGTTTAAATGAACAATGTGCTCGACCTTCAGGAGGCCATATTGGTTCCCCCAACCATTTCTGCTCATCAGCATTAAAGGTAGTTGAAGCAGACTTGTCAGTCCAAAGTGGCACTTCGGCTATACGATTCATAGCCACCTCCTTCTTATATTCATTTTCAGACAAGCGTTCCATAATTTCATCCAATTCATCCAAGATATCACTTCTCAGATTCCTCTTAATAGAACAGGCCTCCTTCCCTGCAGTCCCATTGCCCTTGTCACCACCTGCGATCACGGATGATTCAGAGTAACAGCCTGAATTAGGTAGTTCGCTTAAAGCATGATGCCTCGGGCTGCATCTAAGTCCCTCAGGAGCCAATGCACCAGCATCGTAATTATTGTCATCATAAATGGAAGGAAGCATTCTTGGTACTCTCTGCAAGACCAATTCTGTAAATTAGTTTTCATAATAAGCACCAGCATAAAAGAAATAGGAGGTACTACATTCTTGAAGAAAATAAGTACTGAATCTTAGTGCAAGTCTAAGGTAAGCCATAAGAAGTACAAGTCATGTGATTAAGAAGCTGAAGCAACCAACATAAACTTCATTTCACGGTCATTTAGCATACACATTGTACTGGCAGATAAAGAGTGCCTTTCAAACATGATTAAGAATAGGTAAACTCAAGGCAATTCTCAACACAGTTGAAAACTTCTAAGGGGTAAGACTAGCTTGAAATGGAGGCGAAAAAAGACTTACAAAACAACAGATTTAAAATCATAGGACCATAACATGGAAATCTAAGGAGTTGTTTGAATTTGAACATAATAATTAAGAGTTTGTGGTGTTAGAGTATGGGTAGCCCACCTGCCCAACATGCAGGATTCTTCTTGTTGGACAGATATTAACATGTATTTTAGTATATTGAGATGCTTAATATGAAAACCAAGGCAGTCCAACGACTGTGAGAAAGAAAGCCCTAACACCTAACCTCTTCCTTGAAGACCCTGTATTGTCGAGGTAGCATAATACTTGTCCTGTATATTTTTCATAATCTATTAGGTGCTTAAATATTTGACATATGAAACTGTTCTAGCAGAAAAACAGTTGCATTTACCTGTTTGCACTTAGAAAGTGTGTCAGCAATAGGGATTCTGGTCACGTTCAAAGTGGGTATAAAATGCCCGAAGAGATCTCCTTTGATCAAAATATGAGAGGATAATACAAAAGGCATAAGCAACTGACTAGCATGAGTTCTACAAAATTTGGTTATTAGCTCAAATACTTATTGCATAGATTTTGCTAGATATTACATTCTAAATCTGATTTACAATTTTATTAGGTTGGTGAGGATTGTCCTGTTATAGCTATTACAGAAAATATTTTATTACATTCTAAATCTAATACTTATTGCATAGTTTTTGCTAGATATTACATTCTAAATCTGATTTACAATTTTATTAGGTTGGTGAGGATTGTCCCGTTATAGCTATTACAGAAAATATTTTCTAGATTTCAGAAAACAAGATAAGATGGTGGAAAGGAAACAAAGTGAGGCCAGTGTTTGCCTGCCAGCATGCTTCAGTTTAGAATTACAAAGCAAAAGCCACTACAAATACCTCCTTAGATAAAAAAAGGGAGAAAAACAAGAAGAAAGGAAACATCGACCACAGCATGTTGGAGGTGGATTCGAGACACAAATTATACATGACGCAATTCCTGAATGGAGAAATGTGTGATCCAGAGAAATCCAATATATTTTAAGATCCTTTCGCATTAACAGGTCATGAAAGTTTAGTTATATTAGAAAAGTTAGAGAAGTTTGTTTTACTTCTTATCAACCATTTTCACCCAATTTTATACTTTAATTAGTTGTTATCAACTAATTGCCAGTATTGATAGGCTTTTATTGGATCCAATCAGCACAAGCAGAATGCATGGGAATCTGTTGGTGCTTCGAAAAACCTGGGTTAAAATCCAATAGCATGAGAAAGAGAACATCCAGGTAATATATTGTCAGGGAAAAGGAAATTGATAAGTAAAGGAATGAGGTCTTTCTAAGAAAAGGGCTGAAACAAGAGTATACACATCATCTTTGATCAAAACGAATCCAAGCACCTTTTGGATGTTAATCGTCCTAGCCGTTTTGATATCCACCACCATGGCATGTGGTGCAATACTAACTCATGGTTGTAGTCCCACTCTTCTCCCCTTATCATTCCTAGTTTGCTAAATACAACTTGAGTTACTCTGCTTTTACCACACAGTTTATAAAGCCATATGGCACGGCGGGGTGAAACAAAATTTATTAAAAATGTCTGTCAAGTTACCATGACCTGTGCTGATCACATGAAATCTTAGAAAGAAGCATCTCTCCACTTTGCAAATTCAGGTATAGCCCTATAAAATGCTGTCATTAGTCGATTGATGGCAACTTCAGTCGACTGACGGGCTCGTGTTTGTCATGTTGTTTTGTGAACGACCCTATCAGTCGATCGATGAGGTTGTCGGTCGACTGATCAGGTCGGTTTTTGTGAGATTAAACATTTTGCTTGTGAGTTCGTTTGGTGAGCATTTTTGTGCAAGACGTGAGCTGATATTCACACATAGTTCGAGGAGTACACATACGGGGATTGAGTACGCATGATTATATTGTTTGGGGTATCCAAATAGATTACAATTATTAAGAGTAACAACTATTATTATAATATAATAATTATGATCGGTTAGGTGGGGTTTAGCCGGGTCCCGCAATGAGACTGTGGATGGACTATACTCTGAGTGCTTTAGTCGGGTCCTACAATGACACCGCAGATGGACTACATTTCTTTATCGGTCCGCATAGAGATGCACAAAGGTTGAAATACCTATCTATCGGTTCGCATGAAGATGCGCAGAGATTGAAATACCTATCTATCGGTCCGCATGAAGATACGCAGAGGTTGATATACCTAACTATTGGTCCACATGGTTATGCGATGAGTTATTATACTTGGTTACTGATCCGCACGAGAGTGCGATGAATTGACATACTTAGTTATCGGTCCAGACGGGAATTCGATGAACTTGTATATCTAGTTATTGGTTCGCACAGAAGTGCGATGATTTGACATATCTATTTTATCAATCCGCACGAGAGAGCGATGGGTTGAAGAGTTCCAGAGAAGGACGATTTGATAAATAACCTAAGTGTAGGTAAATATTGACAACATCGATATGATCCATTGTGAAAGTATTTCACAACTTAGTTACACGATATAGTATATTGATATTAGTTTTACCCACTAAGGATAGTTTGAGGAGTTGATATGATATTTTTGGAGATGTACGATATGGTATTTCCTGTATTATCTTTCTTGTATTCATTTATTCTTAGTTTTGGAGTTAATATTTAGCGATTCACAATTTGAAACATATGATATATACATGAGGGTTTTATTATTTGGATTATTTCGCTCGACGTACTAGTCTCGTGTTGTGAGTTTCTAAGTATTAACTCCAGTTTAGTACAGGGTAAATGAACTAGGTAGACTATGTACTTATAGGTAGAGCCTTCATCATACCTAGTAGCCCTTTCCCTGGGGTCGGATGGAGATGATCTTGCTAACGCTCTGACGCTGTGATTTTCACTTCTTTTCAGGCAGCGGAGCAGAGTTTCGGAGAGCCGCAGGTTGACGGATTTTCAGCATAGTCGTCATTATATATGTTTAGTAGTTCTGCTCCATAGATGTTTAGTTTATATTTCTAGTTGATGTTTAGATTTGTATTACATTTTGAGAGCTGAGAGAGCTTATGTACTTTTCAGTTAACTCTTACAGTTGAGATTTTGGATCATTTATTTCAGATTGTTAGACATATTTTCTTTTATATCTGTTGAGATCTAATTATTTGGAGATTTATCAAATATTTCTGTGTTCTATTTATTGTCTTCATCTCTTTTATATCTGCTTGTACATGTATTGTCTTATTTGTTTTCACTAGAGGGATATTCTGTGATGGTGAAACATGTCATTGAACAGTATAGGTGCATGGCAGGTTTGACGCTCCCGGGTTCACATAAGGCTATAGTCCAAGGTAAAACCAAGGATATCAAAATAATAATACATTGTGGTACTGACAAGCAAATGTATGAGGTTTCTTATCATTAGAAGTCTAGAGGTCAGATAGAAGCAGCCTTACCCTGTCAGAAAGCTTTTTTAGCGACTCAAACCCATGATGTCCAGGTAACTAAGGAGCAATCTCACGGTTGCACCAATCTTTCCTTGCATTATGGAGAGAGTTGAAGGTCATATTGCGCAGTAATCTTATAAGTCTAGAAGGTGAAAATAATCGCATAAATAAACCCTAAATTGCATGGGTATGAATACAGCTACTAGTTAGGGTACATGACACAGCAAATTTAAAAAAGGAAGGATACGAGGACATGAATATATATATATATATATATATATATATATAGAGAGAGAGAGAGCCCTTACATCATGCCTCGGAGATGGAGCCTTTCTCTAAAGTAGGTGAATAGTAATTGAGGCTCTTCTCTCCGAGGCATGATGTAGGGTCTTGATTTGGCCACCTCACTACCAAGTTCAATGGAGAAACTTGGTACCAATGTTATCCATATTTCTTATATATATATATATAATATATATATATATATTATATATATATATATATATATATATATATATATATAATATATATATATATATATATTAAAATTAATAATTTACATTAATATAATATTGTTTTTTTCATTCACATAAGATCAATGTATAAAAAATAGATGTGTACGATATATATCCAAGAAATGTATGAGTGTTTTAAATTAAAATATGTATTATATAATTGAGTATATATCCGAATAAACATATGCATATATTCAAGAAGTGTTCAAGAAAATTCAATACAAGTACGGGTATGGGTACATGTCGGATACGGGTAAGGCTGCCCGACAGAAATACCTAGGTAACATAGAATTAGCCTCGCATAGCTCAATCAACTTCTTACACCTAAGCATCCATAAAATTTTCACACAATTTTAATTTATCATATAATGTTGATGCTAATTGACTAGATCGTAACACAGTGACATAACCCTTGTTTAAAATAATCTCAAAATCTGAGTTTTCCACTCTACTTTCATCTTTTTCTTTTTCTTTTTCTTTTGGAACCTTTTAGTTGTAAAGATCTTTGACATAGTAGTGACCAAGACATGGAACATTCCAGTTTCCAACAAAACCAGTGAAGGACATTATCATTATTATAGATCTATAAGTAAACATATCTATAAGTAAACATACCACGTTCATATATATATGTACTTATGCGTTCATAATAAAAAAGTACGATATAACTTATTCTTCTATCATTGCTCAGAATTTATCCTTAAGTTTAATTGCCCAAATAACATATATTTCATACATTAGTCGTGAAATATGAACATCGAATGGAAGTGTAAAAATTCAAGGCAGTGTTCCAAAATAATAATTCTCTCGATGTATGGTGTATATAAGTGCCCGAGACATAAAAAACCAAAGTTGAAGAATCGCATTCTTGTACATAATCATTTCCTTGAAATTCATGATATGACAAGCTCTTCAAAGATGTCCTTATATCACATAACATCCCAGACGCACCTTTCATTTTAATCATTCAGCATCTCCCACACGATATATTAAAATCAATGTTCTTTGATTCTTTTAATATAAGATGCCAATAAAGTGGAGTATCCAAATTGGGACTGTTAGGTGCTATGAAAAATACAACAAAAAAAAGATGAGAAATTAGTTTCTATAAGAAAAGGCACAATTGTAGGCTTGCAGCAACTGCAGTTACATGTAACTAGCACATACATTGCAACTATAGCTGCAGTGAGCTAAACAACTCCTAGATGACTTAAACACAACAATGAGCAATTGAGCATTCATCAATTTGAACCAATTAAACAGATAAATTTATCAGCTCAGTAGAATATTTTCGTCTTGATTTGGTTTTGATAGACAACTTTCTCGATTCTCTAAAATTCAAACTCTGACTTCCTTGCTGTTGTACCCAAACCTATTTCTCTCTTTTCATCATTTTTTATTACTTCAGTAGATCTACATTGTTCGTTATTTAACTCTTCATTTGTTTCTTTCTTTCGTGCTCCCTTGATTTGTGTCTTTCTGCCAAAGTAGCCTATTTTCTTAAGTACGTGAGTCTAGATCCTAAAACGAATATATTTAATTGAACCAAACTAATTTGATTCGGTTCAGTTCAGCAAATTTGTCAAAACCGACCAAACCGACTGTTTGTTCATCCCTGCTTGAACATGGTGATGCTTGAAGAAAATGTTGGAAAATAGTGAAAGAAAAATAATTTAGAAATGGGTATAATAGAAGCCCATGTTTAAAGAAGACCATGTGTGCAAAGAAAGAAAAAGAAAAACCAACTTGGGCCTAACCATTTGATAATGGACTTGGTCATAGGTTTGTTTTAAACGTGCATGAGGAATATCAGCAAGTAGTTGCTGAAATATTCAAACTCGGTTAGCTTCGTGCTGAACATGGAGTTTCTCACGAGAGAAAAATCAATAAACAGTTTCTGATTTTTTTCAATCCATATTTCCAACAATACCCTTGTATTAGCCTATAAATAGGAAACCGCTCATTCTTTGTCAACACACCAAAAATCAAAACCTTCTCTCTTTTTTCTTTCATTTCATACTTTTGAGCGTGTTCTTCTCAAGTTTGATTCGACGTAGCGGATAAGTCGTGTTGCTTACTCTGCTTAGGCTTGTTGTATCCTGGAAGGCTTGTATCCTGGAAGGCAGTTCCGACGCGTTCCTCGAGCACCCTAGAAGTCGGAAATCTGCTTTAAGGAGACTGTCATTAACAGACCTTAAGCTTTCATATAGTTTGGTCTCTTCTCTTGTTTTATTTTTTTATTCTGCTAAATTTAAGTTGCCTTTTTAATCTTATCTCCTCATCCCTTTATGCTTTTTGGTTAATATGCCTCTGTCGTATGTCTTCAAACTGTGATTTGTAAGTTATAGCCTTATATCTCTTTCTTACATGCTTTGTACGTTGTAATTTTGTAGACGTATAAATGAACATTTGATAGAATAGTCTTTTACCTATATATTGTGGCTAACTGGTTGTTTTGTTAATCAATCCAAACAATTTTTTTATTGTGCAAGTTTTTGATTTTTACCTATCATAGGGTTTGTCGAGGCAGCTAATGTTTTTTTAATAACGTGGTTTTGTACACGGTTGTAGTCATCTTTATTTCTATAATGTTGCTGGAATTTTTATCCCGTTGTGTGATATTTTTTCTTATTAGTAAGTTTTCTAATCTCTGTTGTTCTAACAATCTTAAAGTAGATTCTTTTCTTTTAACTAATTGCTATAGATTCAACCAACGACGAAACGATTAAGGCTGTCGAGGGTAATGTGATTACTGACGGTTTTGCCACTACACAACATGTTGCTTTAAAAATATCGATTGCGGTCAATTGACCAATGGTTTTCGTCACTCATAGTGAGAAACCGGAAAAGTTAAATGGCATGAACTTTAAACGATGGCAACAAAAGATAGTTGTTCTACCTAATAACTTTGGGCCTTGTAAGGTTCTTGACGAAGAATGCTCTGGTGCTGCCTGAGGGCGAAACTGATGCGCATACTGTTAGCGCTGTTGAGGCTTGGAAGCACTCCGATTTCCTATGCAAGAACTATATAATGAATAGCTTGCATGATTCATTGTACGGAGTGTATGCTGCTTTCAAGAATTCCAAACAGCTGTGGGAATCACTGGACCGAAAGTACAAAACCGAAGATGTCAGTACAAAGATATTCATAGTCGGCCGGTTCCTAGACTACAAGATGGTGGATTCCAAATCCGTCATCTCTCAAGTCCAAAAGTTGCAAGTGATTTTGCACGAGATTCAAGCCGAAGGGATGGAACTGAGTGAGACCTTCCAAGTAGCTGCCATGATCGAGAAGCTACCCCCTGCATGGAAGGGTAGGAAATCATCTTATAAATACTTGCGAGTGTGGGGGTGTCTTGCCAAAGTAGCAATTCCAACACCAAATAAAACAAAGATAGGTCCTAAAACGGTGGACTGTATCTTCATAGGCTATGTGCATAACAACAACGCGTATCGGTTCCTTGTGCATGATTCAAAAAAATTCGGATATACACAAGAATACGATAATAGAATCAAGGAATGCATCTTTCTTTGAAAATGTCTTTCCTTGCAAATCCAATCATGAAGCAAGCACTTCAAAGCGAACATATGATATTATGAATCAAGATGAGAGTCAAGATTTGGCTCAAGAAAATGAACAGAGATACAGTAAAAGAGTAAGAGTAGAAAAATCATTTGGAGATGATTTTCTAACTTGATAGAAACGGATCCTCAAACTTATATTGAGGCCGTGAATTCTTCCGATGAACCTTTTTGGAAAGAAGCAATCCAAAGTGAGAATCTATTTTACAGAATTACACTTGGGAATTGGTGGATCTTCCTCCTGATTGTAAGCCTTTAGGGTCCAATGGATCTTTAAAAAGAAAATGAAACCCGATGGCACTATTAACAAGTATAAAGCCAGGCTTGTAATCAAAGGATACAAGCAACAAAAAGGCTTAGATTATTTTGATACTTATTCTCCTGTGACGAGAATAAATTCCATTAGAATGATTCTTACAATCGTTGCATTGAGGAATCTAGAAGTACATCAAATGAATGTAAAGACAGCTTTCTTAAATGGGGATTTAGATGAAGAAATCTACATGGAACAACCCAAGGGCTTTGTAGTTCTTGGGAAGGAAAAGAAAGTCTGTAAATTAGTTAAATCATTATATGGTCTAAAACAAGCTCCAAAGAAGTGGCATGAAAAGTTTGATTATACAATGATTACCAACGGATATATAATCAACGAGTGTGAAAAATGTGTTTACACTAAGGAAACAGAAAAAGGATATGTCATTCTGTCTTTACGTTGACGACATACTCATTGTTGGTAGTGATGACAAAATAATAAAATCTACTAAGAACATGTTAAATTCTAAATTTGACATAAATGATATGGGACTTGCTGATGTTATTTTAGGAATTAAAATCATGAGAACATCACAATGACTTATTTTGAATCAGTCTCATTATGTGGACAAAATCCTTGAAAATTTTAACAAGGATGACACTGGAGTTGCCAGAACGTCATTAGACACTAGTCTCCATCTAGTTAAGAATAAAGGAGAAGGTATTTCCTAAATAAAATACTCAAAAATTATTGAAAGTCTAATGTATCTAATGAGTTGTACAAGACCTGATATAGCTTATACAGTCAATAAACTTAGCAGATTTATAAGCAATCCAAGTGCTGATCATTAGAAAGCAGTCATAAGAGTACTAAGATAATTACGATACACTAGGAATTATGGATTGCATTATACAAGATATCCTGTAGTCCTAGAAGGATACAGTGATGCAAATTAGATTCCTAATATAAAAGACACAAAATCCACAAGTGGATGTGTTTACATTGGCCGGAGCTGCTGTATCCTGAAAGTCCTCGAAACAAATAGTTATAACCAGATCTACTATAGAATCCGAATTTATAGCTTTGAATAAATGTGGAGAAGAAGCTGAATGGTTACGCCATTTCTTAGAGGACATTCCAAAATGGGAGAAACATGTGCCTCCAATTTATATACATTGTGACAGTCAGTCTGCAATTGGAAGAGCACAAAGTGATATGTATAATGGTAAGTCTAGACATATACGTCGTAAACATAATACGATTAGGCAATTACTCTCAACTGGAGTTATCACTATTGATTATGTGAGATCAAATGATAACTTAGTGGATCCGTTAACCAAATGGTTAAACCGAGATTTGGTTGAGAAGTTGACTAAAGGAATGGGACTAAAGCCCATGAGTAAATAAGTTCTTGTAAAGGAAACCCAACCAAATTGACAATAGATCCCAAGATCTAGGTTCAAAGGGACAACCTAGTTATAAGAACTTGATGTAGTTATCGTGGGGGATAACCCCAACCTATTCCTATTTTAAAACAGTGATGTGAAGTGATTAGGCTAGCAATATGTTGCTTTAATGATTCTTAAGTTAATCACCTATGTAAGAGTGAAGTGGGGTCGCTTCAATAGAAAATTGTAAGGGTTTAATTCTCTAAAACTCTCGCAGATCTAAGTAGATGTTCATGGCCAAAACGAACATAATCATGAGAACCAAACAATGAGAGATTGATATCTGTGTGAAATAGATGTTCATGGCCAAAACGAACATAATCATGAGAACCAAACAATGAGAGATTGATATCTGTGTGAAATATATGGCTCTTTACAATAATCATGAGAACCAAACAATGAGAGATTGATATCTGTGTGAAATATATGGCTCTTTACAGGAGAAATTAGGACAGTTCAAGGACAGTATGTCTACTGGACAGCTTATAAAGCAATTGTATTTTACAAGAGAATGTTCAAAGGATAACACTTACATATCCTATGCAGGTATCAATCACCGAACACAATTATCGAGTCAAACTAAAACTATTTTTCATTCATGTGGGGAATTGTTGGAAAATAGTGAATGAAAAATGATTTAGAAATGGGTATAATAGAAGCCCATGTTTGAAGAAGCCCATGTGTGCAAAGAAAGAAAAAGAAAAATCAACTTGGGCCTAACCATTTGATAATGGACTTTGTCATTGGTTTGTTTTAAACGTGCATGAGGAATATCAGCAAGTAGTTGCTGAAATATTCAAACTCAGTTAGCTTTGTGCTGAACGTGGAGCTTCTCACGAGAGAAAAATCAGTAAACCGTTTCTAATTTTTTCAATTCATATTTCCAACAGTACCCTTGTATTAGCCTATAAATAGGAAGCCTCTCATTCTTTGTCAACACACCGAAAATCAAAAACCTTCTCTCTTTTCTTTCATTGCATACTTTTGAGCGTGTTCTTCTCAAGTTTGGTTCGACGTAGCGAATACGTCGTGCTGCTTACTCCGCTTAAGCTTGTTGTTTCCTGGAGGCAGCTCGACGCGTTCCTCGAGCACCCCGGAGGTCGAAAATCTGCTTTAAGGAGACTGTCATTGATAGACCTCAAGCTTCTATCTAGTTTGGTCTCTTCTCTTGTTTCATTTTTTTTATTCTGCTAAATTTAATTTGCCTTTTTAATCTTATCTCCTCATCCCTTTATATTTTTTTGGTTAATATACCTCTGTCGTATGTCTTCAAACTATGATTTGTAAGTTATAGCCTTATCTCTCTTTCTTACATGCTTTGTACGTTGTAATTTTGTAGACGTATAAATGAACATTTGATAGAATAGTCTTTTACCTATATATTGCGGCTAACTGGCTGTTTTGTTAATCAATCCAAACAATTTTTTATTGTGCAAGTTTTTGGTTTTTACCTATCACAGGGTTTGTCATAGCAGCTAATGTTTTTTTTAAGAACGCGGTTTTGTACACGGTTATAGTCATCTTTATTACTATAATCTTGCTGGAATTTTTATTCCGTTGTGTGACATTTTTTCTTATTAGTAAGTTTTCTAATCTTTGTTGTTGTTCTAACAGAAAAGATAAGCAAATTAAACATAAATGAATCCGGGTTGCAGTAAAAGAATGGACATGATGGTTGCTATTTGCGAACGTAACTTATCTTTCACATTAAGGCCTCGTTTGTTACATGGTCATGAGTGTGAATAGAATACTCATTCTCACTTCTCATTCATCCATACTAAACATGACACATTTTTTGAAGCTAGAATGTTTATTCCCACTTTTTGTGGGAATAGGCATACCCATTGAGTTGGTAAGGAATGAGATTCTCACTTTAAATGGGAATAAAAAAATTAAATTAAATACCAAAATGTCATGCTTTCTTATTAATTATCCATACTAAAAATAAAATAATTTTTCATTCTCACTTCATTATCTAATCGCACCCATACATGAGAATAGAAATAAACATTTCATTCCCATACTCCTTCCACTCCATTCCTTGCTCTATTTCACTCCCACTTGATCTGATTTCTTTGTACCAAACGAGGCGTAACTGTGTTCAGATATAGAAAAGAAAGAAATTACCTGAAAATCCCACATATCTCCGTCTGCCCTCATCGTGAACTTAAGAAACATCACCCTCCTCGCTGAAACTGCAATCGAATAATTCTCCCTGTGATTCCCTCCAATTACAGCATCCTTCGGACTCTTCGCCATTCTCAGCAGCCAATTCAACATCTCACCCAATGCCTCCCTCTTCCTCTTCTTAAAATAACCCGAACACGAGGTCAACCCCAAATGCCTTTTCGCCACAAAACCCTCACCCTTTTCGACAGTTAATCTCCTCCCTCCATCTTTCACCGGCGTCAAAAACTGATTTTTCTTCGAATTCTCACAATTCTCCTTCTTACCCAAAACTTTATCAAGCCACCTCTCTACAGCCCCCAAATACTTAAAAAACACCAACTTAACGCAAGGCCCGACACAAGAATCAAAGCCAATCGCTGCTGAGACTGAGCCCCAACCCTTTTCGCCCGATACCGATTCGTACCCGCCCCGTTCTCGGACGACGAAGCAGAGCTCGAACAAGTCGACGGCATTGCCATCGCCGAGCACGGCCGGAACGGGTCGGATCTGTTGGTTCCGATGGATCTCCTTGCTGAAGAGGTTTAGGATCCGATTGAAGAAGGCGATTTGGTTTTGAGGGGTGAGATCGGATTCGGCGAGATCTTGAAAGTACCCTAGGGTTTGGAGCTTGCGGAGGATCTCGACGAGGTCGCGAGAGGAGGAAGGAGACGAGAGAGGGTACATTGAGGGTTAGCGGGTTGATGGGTTAGCGGGTTAGCGGATCTAGGGTTTGTCTAATCAAGTCTTGGTTGAGAAAATTGGGGAGAGATGATAGGGTTTAGGTATGATTTTTATTTTTATCTTTTTGGGCTAATTTAGTAATTAGGAGTTTTGCAAGTTTTTTCTTGTACGTATTGTGAGTTTGATCGTTGCGACACTTCTATACCCAAAAAGTTTTGGATTTTAACTGTACCCTACTTTCAAATGTAGTAATTTATTATTCATTAGATGATTATAATTTTCCTAAAGTGCAGACTAGTAAGTAGTAAAATTCATGGGAGCGACAAATGTCACGGCCTAGTTCCACAATATAATAATTTGGAACGTGACTCGGTCAGCAATGCAACAATTTGGTCGTATTCACGCCTCTAAATCATCCTGTGTATATATATATAAAGCCAAAACTACACTATAGAGCATATAACTAAGACAATAAAAGAAAATATATAGATGAAGAAATCTACAAAAGGACAGAGTTCAACTACGAGTTCACAACTATCCACAAAGGGAACGAGTAATAAAAAATTTTACATCATAGTCTAGGTAAAAAATCACATATAACTCAAGGAAAAAGTCTAAACCAAATGTTGGGGATTCGAAACAATCAAATCGAATCCATACCCTTCCGGATCTTGTGTTTGAGAGTTGAGTACGAAAGAAATTCACCACAAATCAAAGATAAAAACTTGCAGGAAATAAGAACAAAAAAACACATGGATTTAACGAGGTTCGGCAACGTGCCTACGTCCTCGGGAGCCACACCACACAATTCCTTTGATTAATTGAAGAAGGAATACAAGCATTCAAACTAGGGTTTAATCTCTCTGAGATTCTCTCTCAAAAGCTCTCTTTTTCTTGTCTTCTGACTTTTTTCGACGTTCTAATTAGCCATAGAAACATATATATATATATATGAATCCCAGCCCAAACAGAATTCAAAACAGTTTAGGAAACTGCCAGCTCGTCTCGCGGAAAAAGTCTAGAGACTTTTCCTGTCTCGTGCACGTTCGCGATCGACCACACTAATCGCCACGGTCGACCGTAGCTTGTCTTGACTATTTCCTTCGGCTTCCTGATTCCAGCTTCGGCTTCAGCTTTGGATCTATACTTAGACTAACAATCTCCCACTTGGAGACCAAAGCGCCATCAATGAGCTCTCCCTAACTCTCTCCTTCTTCACAAGTATCTTCTCCTCCCCGAAAAAATCCTTTCTTCAATCATCATCATCCGGGCGATCTCGCCGATCATCCTAGTGTGGCTCCACCTTCATCTTCTACTTGTGAAGACCAACTGAAGTTGCATACAACTCCAGTTTCTCTATGGTGACCGCCTACGTCAACATGTCTGCTAAATTTTGACTCCCCAAAATCTTCTCTAAATGTAACTTCCCATCCTCGATCAACGAGAGTATGAAAAGGTATCGTACATCGATGTGCTTCGTTCTAGCTGTTGGCCTTCTTGTTTTGATGATGTTTAACAAACAATTTACTCCTAATGTTGTTTGTCTAGTGTTTGTGTTTTCGTATTTATTCTAGGCAAACAACGAGTTGGAGGATGGATGGAATTGCGCTTTAACGATGATATCCAATGGAGGTTGGTGGAATAGTGGTTGAAGCCTATACAATTCAAGTTAAAGATCTAATTACAAGCTTCATCCAAGTTTACCAAGTTGAGCTACAATGAAGATCTATCAACCTTGGGTAATTTAGTTTAGGAGTGTAGGCTGTTTAAAAATCACAATGGATAGCTGATCCCCACGAGATTACAAGGCAATGGTTCCTTCAAATCAAGAAGCAGAATTCATCCTTACAATCAAAACAGAAGAGATTTCTAAATCATTGCATTTGCGGCATTATAATCGCTACAAACACGACCTCATGTTTGAGATGATTGATCTTGATGGCTGCGATAACAACATGACTAATATTATATTAGCAACTATTAGAGATGCTGATGAGCAGTGTAATGATTTCAGAAATAAAAGGTTGGACTTAGTTGGTGAGTTGCTTGGTAGAGAGCTGTGGGCAAATATTCGTCTAAATATCATAATGGATAATTGATCCCCATCAAGTTCCAACAATGAAACCTACAATCAGATAGCTTTCATGCCAACAAACGAAAGCTGCAAACGGAGGACTTTTCACATAGATCGAGAAGAGTTACAATTCAACGACACTTCCGACAACTGATGAAAGCTCTATTCAGCAGTCTTTACAATCTACAGTGAAAGTTACAATCTGACGCAGATCAACTAACCCCTTTTAAAATGCGGAAGTCATCCCCGCGTTACAATTCTGGAAGTGCAGGCGACCCCCGCGTTTCCAAGCTATAACAATTCAAACGCGAACGACCCTCGCGTTCTTTAGGTTCAACCAACACCCGACCCCAGCGTTTCCAAGCTATAACAAGCAAAACACGAGCGACCCTCGCGTTCATCAATGTTCAGTCAACACCCAACCTCGCGTCTCAATTCTAAGACGCGAAGTTGGGGTTCTGAACGCCAGATTAGGCGTTTGACTCGTTCAAACATGAGTCGAACGGTTTCAGAACTGTTTTCCCCACGATCTGAGGAAATCACGCCCATTTAGGAGCGGATTTAGAGGGCAGTTACAACCTCTTATCCACCTATAAAATCTCAACAAACTCAACTGAGTTAAGGGCTGGCTTTTTAGAACGGAGAGGCAGCAAGGTTAGATTTTCAGCATCTAAACCATACGGGTTTGGAAGTTCTGTAGGATCTCAACCGCACAGAGAGGCAGGAGAGACGAAATCCTTGGAGATAGGATTTTTGAATCGAGTGCAGAAGATCAAAACTAAAAGGATTCTTCAACAACAGAATATCTGCTTGGTCATTAACCGAATCTTCGGTTCTAACAACTCTATTCACAGAGTTCTAACTCGTTCAGAGTTCTTAAACTCGTTAAAGAGTTACCCATCAAACTTTCCACAGAAGTTCATCGTTCCCACGAGATAAAAGACGGTCGGATCGTCAACGGAGAGCAAATTCAACGCGAACAATCGAAGGAGGAACTCCATCGCTACCTTGAAGAACCCAGTTTTAAACAAAGGAGAGAACCAAATTCGTTCTCTTCTCTTTTGTAATCGAATTGTAACCGGAATCAAAGGAATACAAGTCAATTTTCTTTTATTCTCTTTATCACAATTTTTCCAACATACAAAAGATGGCGACTCCGCTGGGGACTAGCTTTTCCGATGAAGAAGTGGTGGCGCAGTCCGACGTCCACCTCATGGGAACAACTGTAGAAACTCTCGTCGTAGAGTTTGATCAAGCAAAATATGAGGAAGCCTTATCCTCTGGATCGCTTAGCCCTAAGGCTAAGCGCGATGTCCGCAAGATCTCCAAGGAGATCAACTCTGTTGTTGAAACGCCGAAGAAAGCCCTCTCCTTCGGCCAGGAACTTAAACTGGCTCTGCTGGTTGAAGATCCCACATCCGTGTCAGCACGACGTGCTTCAGGCCATAAACGGCCTATAGAGGAGATGAGCTCCATAAATGTCAACGACGCTACTGCTAAGGCTTTGAAACAAGCCAAGAAGAACGCCGTTCGCAGACGGAGAAGATCCATACGACGAGCATACCTGCGTGAAAGCTGAATGTTGGCCCAACGCGAAGATCGCGTTTCTGAAATTTTACCCGAGCCTAGCGTTCCCAAAACAAAACGTTCGCTTCGTGGCAATGAGCCTGACTACGAGCCTCGGTTGATACAGCTGAAACGCGACCCTGAATGGCGCGTTGTTCCTTCAAAACGCAACCCTCAGAAGGAAGCTGCCAAAGATAAACGCGGCCCTCACGTACGCGTTCAAACAAGACTCTCAAAAGTCTGTTCCACCAACCAAACGTGACCCTCAAGGGCGCGTTCAACCAAAACATGACCCTCAAGGGTCTGTTTCATCATTTAAACGTAGGCCTCGGCCTAATGTTTACAAATCTAAACGCGACCCTCGCGTTATTCTTCAAGAACACGATCCTAGCGTTGTTCTACAAGAACGCGATCTTCAAGAGGTCCGCCAGGTTCAGAAGAGTCAGCATGGGTTCAAAATCCACGTTCGATAAGAACCAATCTCACCCACCCAAGGGCAGGAGGTTCCATCTCCGCCTCCACACCCGGGGAAAGTTTCCTCCCAAGTTCCTGATTTGCGGGAATTATTGTCAAGAGGAAAACCAACAGTACAAGCAGCTCACTCATGCTAATGTGAGAGGCTTATCTCGGCAGTCCTTTCAGAATGCCATTGTTACGCATCCATACCTCGGTAGTCTGTATTCGACAGGTTGACGAACATTGTTAGATCTGCCAAGCGACAACGCCGATATAGAAAGAAGATAGCTGAAGCGGAATACCCTCAGGTCACTATCAATATGATTGGCCGAGGGAAAACCTCGCATACCGATTCTGATGGGATTAGCTGAAGCCTTCAACAAGACCATCATCAAACTCTTGTCCAAGATCGTGAAAACTAACAAACGAAACTGGGATGACAAGCTTGGTGCTGCTCTATGGGCCTATCGGACCACGGTGCGCACACCAACGGGAGCGACCCCGTATTCACTGGTATTGTGACGAGTTCGAAGGAGTATATCGGCGTACTCGGACTCAGACAGGAGCTATCCGTCCGGTTAATTATTAAAGATTGGCCAAGGGGATCGTTTCTGACGATGAACATTCGGCAATTGCCAAATCTTAATCTTCAAGTTTTGTTATCGCACGTGAGGTCTCTGCTTACACGACAGGGAACCATAAAGACTTAGCTAAGAGAGTTGACGAACATCACGTCATGCTCCAAGCGCAACAGGAGACACTTCTCCAAGTAAAGGATATGTTGGCCCAGCTCCTCGCTGAAAAAGGCCAAAAACCCGAGTCTTCCCGGAGGACTATGTCAAAGGGAAAGCAGAAGGCGCACGAACATTCAGATCGTGAAACTCACAACCTGGAATCTTCTTCTGAAAATGAGAAGGAGATGGAAAAAGAGCTACATCCTCATTCCGCTAAAGTAGATGAACTGGAGGCTCGCCTCAATGCAATCGCCAATAGAAGCGAGCTCCGCGAAGAGGGAGTAGTGCGGCCTTACCCTGCTGAGTGGGATACAGCTCCCTACCCACCGAAGTTTAAGGCCCCTACCTTGCAACCGTTCGATGGCACAGGATCGCCGAATCAGCACATTTACTACTTCAAATCCCAAACTAGAGATGTGGTAGTGAACGACGCCATTCTGACCCGGCTATTCATCGGTACCCTCAAGGGTGTCGCTTTCGAATGGTTTATGAAACTGCCTGCCAGATCTATCCAGAAATGGGTAGACCTGGAAAGGCTATTCTTGGCCAGGTTCTTCGAAGACGACACAGAGGTCTCAGTCCCGACTCTTCTCGCCACTAAGCAAAAGAAAGGAGAGTCCATCAAGACCTATGTTGAGAGATTCCGCAGCATGGCACTGCGATGCCCGTCAGGTATGACCCAATCAACCTTGGTTGAAACTTGCAGGCACAACTTGCAGACCCAGCTCCTTGCTCAGATGGGAGTAGCGGAGTGTCGCTCCTGGAGACAACTAGTTTCACAAGGAGAACAAGCTGAAGAGATAGTGGCGCGAGTCAAAGCTGAAGAAGAGCCACAACCCAAGCCGCAGCAGCAACGCAACCAGAACAACGCCCAGCGGTCTAAGGGGAAGGAGACTTTAGCAGCTGATTACACGCGAGTACCACCGCCTAATAAGCAAGGCAAGGCGCCCAATCAACAAAGGGCGCCCAAGCAATATTCGTTCAAAGAGGAGCATGTGGATACCTTATTCCAATTGCTTCGAAAGAACAACAAGCTGCAGTTGCCTGAAGTCAGGAAGCCGGATGAAGCAGGGAAGGTGGATGACCCTAACTATTGTCGTTATCACAGATTTCTTGGACATCCTACCAGAAAATGCTATGTCTTCAAAGACATTTTGTAGAATTTGGTAAATGCTAATGTGCTCACTTTAAAACCCTAGCAGAAGACCGTATCCACCAATATGATAGCGGTCCAATTCGGTGACTTCCCTCCAGTAGTAACTGCGAATGGCGTTGTTCCCATTCATAAGGGAGAAATGCACCTGAAGAATGCTGACTTGCATAGTCAGAGAGACAGGGGGTTGGTACCCCTCACTACCTCAAAAGGGGAAATCATGTGGGTCCACCCTGATCTGTTAGGAGATCAACAATGGACGAACACCTCGTCCAAAAAGAAGGGAGGCAAGGCTAAGTCTTCCAACATGATTAGCCCCTCCGTTACTGAAAATGATGACCACCTCAAACCTCTTACTGATTCAGAAGAAGAAAGGATTGCCCTGGCAGCATACCCAGGAGACAACCCTGGCACTCGGTCAGGAAAAGTTTATTTGAGGGATTACAGCCAGAACACTCAAGAGGTTGAAGAACAACCCCAAGACGCTGGGGGTTCTGTCCCGAAAAAGCCAGTGGATAAGGGAAAACAAAAGGAGCTCCGGTTCAACAAAAATCTCCACCAGGAATCTGGAGAATCAAGCGCTCCCTTCCAGTTCAATGTTATGGCACAGTTGGCCAACATACCGGCCAGAATCACCCTATATGAACTCTTGAGGCTGTCCAAAACTACCAAGGAAGCTCTGATTGAAGCCTTAAAGAACACGGAGAGCTTTATTACACAAGTCACTCCAATCCCTGAAGCTTCTGGAGATCAACCTTGTCTGCAATGCCTACAAGCAGCAAGAAGTCTACCATGCATATCATTTACTCAAGAAGACATGCAGGTCAAACATAAGCACGAAAGGCCGCTATACTACACCGGGTATATAGGATCCTCCGAAATCAGTCGTGTCCAAGTAGACCCAGGATCAGCGCTCAGCATCATGCCTTACAGGGTCATGCAGGTCTTAGGAATTCCTATGCACCGACTGAACACCACCCAGACTACCATCTTCGGGTTCAATGCTAATAGCACTAGGCCCCTGGGAAAGATCAAGCTCAGGTGCCAGATCGGAGATCTTAAGTCCGAAGTGACTTGTTACATCATAGATGCGGACACGTCCTACAATCTTTTGCTAGGACGACCATGGATACATACAAACCGTATTATCCCATCTACTCTGCATCAGGTCATGAAGTATGCCAACGACGAGGGGGAAGTCCGAACCTTAATTGTAGAAAAATACCCCTTCCGAGGAGTGGAAAATTTCCACACCGACTCCGTCTTCTATCTGGAGTCCCAGGAAAAAGAAGATGTGGACAGCGGTAACGAAGCTAATATTGAACCAGATCCTGATGAAGATTGTCCATGGGAGTTAAACTTCGATGTAATGGGTCAGGATGAGAGTAATAATAATGTACCGAGCGAGGGCGAGTGGTGCATTAATGAAGATTTTATTTTGGTGTACTTGTCTGATGTCTCCTCTAAAAATAAACAAATAGAGAATGATCCTAATGCAGGTACCAACCCATGGCATGTACTGTGCACAGAGGCATCGCTCACCTTGTTAATCCAGTCATCCTTCGCTTCAGATGAAGAAGTAGAAGACGCATGGAAGGCTTTCTTCAAAGTCCCATCTAAAAGGAAAGGGCAGAAGCCGATCTGTTTTGGTAAAGTCAAACCCGAACAACTCAAACGAGGAAGTTCAGAGGAAGATGACGGAGTTCCCCAATTCCACTACCACGAACCCAATTCTATACACTTAATGAAACGAATGGGGGTATAAATTTAATGAGAAACAGGGTTTGAACTTCGGGAAAGGAAGACGAACACCGATCCGAATGTGTCTCACTTCTGAAGGAAAACCTCCGGATTACTATCAAAAAACCGGAAGAGGCGTGGGTTACGTCACAACTCCCCCTGCCTCGGAAAATGAAATCAGTAATTATCTGCGTTAGGACCATTCATCCGGAACTTCTTCTTAGGAATCTGACATCAGTGTCGGACCTTTCTTTAAAAATCTGACTGTGAACATGGTTTCAACTAGTCATCCAGATGAAGACGCAGGGGGTGATGAAGGATTAATCGAATCAACCAATGATCCTTGGATCAAACGCCTCAACATCTTGTGGGATATGTGCTTCGAACATCGCGAACCACCCACTGAAGATAAAGTGATCCAGGTCAACATGGGAGATGAATCTAACCCCAAGCCTATCTTTATAGCCAAAGACTTATCATCATCCGAAAAAGAGGACCTTATATCTCTCATCCGAGAATATATAGATGTCTTCGCTTGGAATTATGAAGATATGCCTGGCCTTGACCCGAAGGTTGCCATGCACCGTCTCAACATCGATCCGGATGCAAAACCCGTTAAACAACAACAACGCAGGTTTCATCCAGAGATCATGGAATCAATTGAGTCAGAAGTTAAAAAGCTTATAGACTCAGGTTTTGTTAGGGAAGAGCAACATCCGGACTGGGTGGCCAACATTGTCCCAGTGCCCAAGAAAAACGGTAAGGTCCGTATATGCATCAACTTTCGTGACCTTAACGCAGCCTATCCAAAGGACGAGTTCCCACTTCCTATCACAGATATTATGATTGACAACACCTGCGGATATGAAAGGATGTCTTTCATGGACGGATTCTCCGGATACAATCAGATTGCGGATATGAAAGGATGTCTTTCATGGACGGATTCTCCGGATACAATCAGATCAAGATGCATCCGGAAGACGAGAAACACACTTCAGATCAAGATGCATCCGGAAGACGAGAAACACACTGCTTTTAGAACACCACTGGGGGTGTATTGCTATACAGTGATGCCCTTCGGCCTGGAAAATGTAGGTGCAACTTATCAACGTGCAATGAACACGATCTTTCACGAACACCTACGAAAGAAGATCGAGTGCTACATTGATAATATAGCAGTAAAGAGCCGATGTAAAGGTGATCATCTTACAGATCTGAAGACAATGTTCGAGATCATGCGAGCACATCAGCTGAAGATGAACCCGACAAAATCGTTCCTCAGAGTATCAAGCGAAAAATTCCTGGGATTTATTGTTACCTCCAAGGGAATTTCTCTTGATCCGGAGAAAGTGCGTGCCATCCAAGACATACCACCTCCGAAGAATCTCAAAGAGCTCAGAGGTTTGCAAGGCAGACTGGCCTACATTCAAAGATTCATATCAAATCTTTCAGGGCATTGTCAACCTTTCTCTAAGCTCATGAAGAAAGAAATATCATTTGTCTGGGATGGAGAGTGTCAAAAAGCATTCGAGAAGATTAAAAGATATCTCACTCAACCGCCAGTTCTCGTGGCCCCAATATCAGGAAAACCATTCCTGTTGTATGTGAGGGCCATGGATCATTCTCTGGGTGCTTTGTTAGCCCAGAACAATGATCAAGGTCAAGAGCAAGCCATCTATTACCTGAGCAGGACTATGATGGGAGCCGAACACCGGTACAATCCGGTCGAAAAAGAATGTCTCGCCTTGGTATTCGCAATCCAAAAGATGCGACATTACCTAGTTGGACAGACCATTCCATCTCTAAGGTGAACCCCTTGAGAGTTCTGATGACGAAACCATCATCTTTAAATTGCCGACTCGCAAAGTGGGCCATTCTCTTGTCACAATACGACATGCAGTTCATGCCTCAAAAGGCGGTCAAGGGTCAAGCACTGGCAGACTTTTTAGCCGATCACCCAGTATCGGGAACGTCTAAGTTGTATGAAGAATTACCTGACGAAGTCGCTGAAGCTTGCGCCACTCAAGAAGCTACGCAAGTGTGGAAGTTATTCTTTGATGGTGCGTCTAGAGCAAACCCGCATGGAGCAATCACCGTAGGAGTAGGAGTAGTATTAATCTCTCCGAACGGTCACGTAATCCCAAGGGGATTTTCCCTAATCGAACCTTGCACCAACAATATAGCCGAGTATAATGCTCTGCTATTAGGAATGCAATTTGCTGAAGAACTTAACATTCAGCACCTCGAGGCTTACGGTGACTCTCAGCTCATCGTTAATCAAGTCCGAGGAAAATACGAAGTACGTCATGAGGATTTAATCCCATACTACTTCACAGCGCTAAAGCAAGCTCAAAAATTCGAGGGTTTCTTTATCGAATATGTACCGCGAGCTCAGAATGCGTACGCAGATGCTCTAGCCTCCTTGGCAACCTCATTAGCGTTGCCACCGAAGACTGAAACAACGATTCCAGTCATGGGACGGAAACTATATTTTTCTAAAATTCCTACAGAAGAAATCAGCCCGGAGCTAAATTAGGAGATCGTCTCCGACGAATCGGCTATTATTGGCCAAAGATGTTCTCAGATGCAGTTGACTACGCTAAACGTTGTCACGCATACCAAATTCATGGGGACTTCATCCACCAAGCACCTGGGAACTTACACCCCACATCGGCGTCCTGGCCCTTCGAAATGTGGGGTATGGATATCGTGGGACCGATTTCCCCTTCGACGTCCAAAGGATACCGATTCATTCTAGTTGTGACCGACTATTTCTCCAAATGGGCGGAGGCAATCCCGTTGAAAGAAGTCAAGACTTCAAATGTAATCAAGTTTATCAAGCATCATGTCATCTACCGTTTTGGAGTCCCGAGGCGAATAGTGCATGACAATGGGACACAATTTGTTAGCTTTGGGTTTCAGAGATTCTGTGATAAATTTCGCATCCAAAGTGTTGCATCGACGGCATATTATCCGCCAGCGAATGGTCTTGCAGAAGCTTTCAACAAAACCATAGTGAAGCTTCTCAAAAAGTTTGTTTCCAAGAGCCGGCGCGATTGGGATGAAAGACTCAGTGAATGTCTGTGGGCTTACTACACGACAGTGAGGACCCCTACAAGAGCTACACCATTCTCTTTGGTATACGGCTGCGAGGCTGTATTACCATTGGAAATCCAGATCCCTTCTTTGAGAGTTGCTATTACAACTGGACTAACAGAAGAAGAAAAACATCAACGACGTCTGCAAGAACTTGAAGCCTTAAACGATAAACAACTTCAAGCTCAGCAACAGATTGAGTTATATCAAGCCCGTATTTCCAAAGCCTACAACAAAAAGGTTAAGGAACGGATTTTCAAGAAAGGCGACTTAGTTTTGGCCAACAGACGACCCATGGTGATGACACACAAAACCAAAGGGAAGTTCAATCCTAAATGGGAAGGGCCCTTCGTAATAGAATTGGTCTATTCGAACGGAGCGTATCGCCTCATCAATCAAAAAGAAGACAGGCTCATGATGCCAATCAATGGGAAGTTTCTTAAGAGATACTTCCCGTAAATCATGTAGCTCCCCAAACCCCAGCTAAATCAGGCTGGGGGGTTGCCTATTTATAGTGTAATTCTGTCTTGTATTTCATCATGTTAATACTACACCTCTGACGATTGAAATTTTCTGGAATTATTCTAAATAAGTAATAAAGAGAATTTCGATAGCATTTGCATTATTTTTCATTGTCCTGAATCAGATTTCAACAAAAGAGATGATGAAAGCCAAAATGATATCATTTTCATTCAATATTGTTAATTTGAATACAAAATGAAGACAATCGAAATGAAAATAATACAAACTTATTCCCTCCGCTAAAAGCAATTCAAATCCTAA
The DNA here is from genome assembly GCF_001876935.1 of Asparagus officinalis. Taxonomy (NCBI): domain Eukaryota; kingdom Viridiplantae; phylum Streptophyta; class Magnoliopsida; order Asparagales; family Asparagaceae; genus Asparagus; species Asparagus officinalis. The sequence continues at coordinate 59,487,344 of NC_033803.1, read as the reverse complement.
GCGTTGGGGCACATCAGCCTAAAAGACTTGAGCTTAGACTTCAAAGCCAATATTTTCTCCTCACGAGCCTTCTTGACTTCTTCTGTTATCTTGCTCTTGAGCTCCTCTTCATTGGGTGCTGCTTCTGCAATCTCTCGCCTAATCTTGTCGGCGGCAACAAGTTCATCACAATAGCCTTTGAAAAGCCCGTCACAGTAGGTAGCTAACCCTTTTAGAACTTCCATATCACCAGCTAACAATAGCCTTTGAAAAGCCCGTCACAGTAGGTAGCTAACCCTTTTAGAACTTCCATATCACCAGCTAACTAAGCATTTATCTGAGATAGCTCAACACCAGCACGAGTAAGTCATGCTGCAGTATCCCGGAGACCCACGGTAAAATTGCCCATGTCCCCTTGTACTTGGAGATGTTCCCCACGCAGGCTGGCGATACGAGATTCGGTCTCAGACAGACTTTTCTGAAGAGCCTCTTGGTGTTGTGCTTTTAAAGCTTTGGCCTGAGAAAGAGCCTGATCCACTTCTGGCCCTATGTCGTCGCACTGCAGCATTGAAAGGAATTCTAATTCATATTCCAGAATAACGATGCTCTCACGACAATTCTCGGTCCACAATGCATTCCCCTAGTTCCCGATCTTTGCGAGACACTCCAGCAGATGGGGTTCAAAAACCTTGAAACCCACGTCCCCGAGACTAACTACATCGATAGTCATTCGCATCCAATGCTCTAATTGTTCGATGAGTTTCCTCAAAGTTTCCGAGCTTGGGGGTGGAGCAGTCGGATAAATAAAGCAATTCGCGTAATCAGTGCGAGTGGAGGTGTGCGCAACTTCAGATGATGACTTTTCGGCCATATTTGGCGCTGAGCCTGAGGTAGTCGGTTCACGCCCACCGGTTGTCATTTCAAGACCAGGAGAAACAGCTTGAGGCATAGTATCCCCTCTGTTCTCAGGAGATGCAGCACGCGCCGATTTTATCGCATCCCCCATTAACTTAGCCCTTTTTGGAGTTTTGGCCATGACAGGCAATCGTTTACGAACTCTCATGTCATACTCTCCTTGCTCAGCAGCAGAAAGAGCCTTCTTACCCGATCTTAAAGAACGAGGTTCAGGAACAGGCGCTTCTGCAGGAATCTCCTCAGTTGTCTTTTCTTCAGGAGAATCAACAATTGGTCTTCCCTCTTCGATCCCTGTAGGAACCACTTCCTCAGAAGGTTCTATGGTGGACAAATCCCTAGGGGCTTCAATGACTCCGGTTGCTTCCTGTTCACAAGATAAATATTCTTCTACCCCGGGTAAACGGGTCCTTATAGAACCGCCCCTCGAATGATACAATTCCCGAATCTCGTTTATACATGAAGTATAAATATCGTATTCCGGGATTTGAGAAGCCTCGTCAAACCAGCTGTGAAAATCGGCAACGGTGGAGCAGCCGGGCGGCGAATTGGGTAAAGTAAATTGCACATGGGTTCCCCCGGCGGAAAAGAAGTACCATGCGCGAGCCCCTTCATACAAATTCCCAATTTGAGCCAGAGCCGGGTTGGGATTGTTAACGTAAAGCTGGTCATATCCAAATTGCCTAGCAAATCTAGAAGGCATGTAAGGCTCGATGATGCACTTCTCCCGCAAGCGATAGACCAGGTAGCCCAACCTGATCATAAGAAGCTAGCTAAATGTGCCCTCTTCCAAAGAAGACGAGCCCTCAAAAAGCAAATCCATAAAGAGGGCATCTTCCACGTCAGCTCCGTCAAAATTTAGAGCGCAACAGAAAATCCGGTAACTGTCTTCCCGGGATAGAAGCTGTCGAGCCCTGACTATATAAGAATTAGTCCACGTGGCCGACTCCAATCTCTGCACAAAAGGGGTATAAGCGTCATCGCCCTCATATACTCCCGTCATCAATGAAGGGCAATGCAACACGAACCAGGCCACTAGATATGTATACGACACTGGTATACGTGGCTGAGGAGCTTTCCCAGCTTTCTTCTTAGTAGCTTTGATTCCTGAAGCGCTGAGAAGTTTTGAGCTCAACATCCTCAGGCCATTCTGTATACAGCCAACCATAGCAGTAAGGAGACTCACAGGCCTCCCATGCGCTAGCAAAGTAGCTGGGTACACAACTTCAGCTAGTATTGCCTCAATTGGTTTCGACAGTACTATGCACCGCTTCAACCAAATCATAAAGAAGCCCGCAAGAAGAGCCGTGTCAGAAATAGGAACCGTGGCTTGGTGGTGGAAACTTTCAAATTCGACACCAGCCTCAAAATCATCCTCTGCATGCTCTGTCTTATAGGTAGCACTGGAAGCCTTAATTCGAGCTTTGGCGTCCTTAGGAGAGATGACTCCAACACGAGATATTGCTACATCTTTCTGGTTTAAGTTCTAAAAAAGGTATTCCGTCCACATGGTATGCATAATGCCCCCTCCGCGCATCCCAAAGACTTGGGCACATATGTGGAAGTGACACATCAACTCCCAAAAAGTAGCATAAATTTCTGGGTGCGCCACCTTCAGTAGGGATCCTCGTAGGGCGTTTTTCCGAGCGGCAACCCCGACACTGCTTGCATCTCATGAAGAGCAAAACCTAACTCTCCTGTAGGTGTGAAGAATATGCAACTGTCCAGATTATATTTATCCAACATAGCGAAGAAATTGTGATAACTCTGAACGACACCCCGTCGAGTAGCTAGCACGGGAACTGTGAGACCTGATTGAGCGAGTGACTCCCTAAGTTCATCAAGAACGAAGTCAACCATGCGGGTCCACCAACCTCCTTCTCCAGAACAGACCCATCCAGGGGATCTGAACATCTGGGTAGAGAATTCACCATGAGTTGCAAGGAACTGGCGAATAAAGATGTTCGCTGGACGTGGCATCTCCTGAATCGGATCTTTCTTTTCAAATAAACCGGGCCTCAACCCCTTGAGTTATCCCCCGATTTGTGTACGAGCCTGCCGACCAAATCCAAGCGACACATTCTCTTTCTCTTTGACTATGTCGAAGGTCAAACCCCGACGACAGCTCACATTCAAGAAATAGGAGAGTGGGTACATCCTCTTCATGTTTGGGAGGAATAAGAAGCGATTATCAACTCTCCGCAGCAGCTTTGAATCTTCTGCATGTGTGAGATGATCATCGACTGGTATACGATCTCCGAATATGAACGCTGCCAAGTCTAAGTCAGTAATCATAATTCTGAGAGTGGAGCATCGAGGGAATTTAATCATATCCGCTCTCTTCGAGTCAGGGAAGGTACACAATGGAATTCTACTCTGAAGACTGAATATTTCATTCGCGTCAGGTCCACCGATATATCATTCTACTCTGAAGACTGAATATTTCATTCGCGTCAGGTCCACCGATATATCCAAAATGATGCTCTTGTAAAAGCGGCACGTTTAGGAGAAGCACTGCACAATCAAAAGCAGAGGTTAGCAGCTAAAAGCGAGATGTTAACATAAATACAAAATGGCTCAAGCTAGTGTCACGAAGGCCTGAACCTCATATTTTGAACCTCAAACGCGAAGGTCACCTTAGCGTTGCAATTCTTCTAAATGAAGAACCTACACTTGTGTCTTCAAACACGACACTTATTCCTCAAAGTCATCAGCCCTCTTAACAGAGTGTTAATCAAAACCTCTGTATCTCATCAGCAGAATCTAAATTCTCATTGGGTTATTATTACGCCCCAGACGATCATCATCCCTACAGAGTCTAAGTTTAGCTGGCATTAATACCAATGCGGCTATAGCTCCTCTGTCAGAATCCACTTATCGATTCTCATTAATAGAACGATAAGTCTCTAAAATCATTCAGATCATTGTCAATTTATTAGCTCTCCTAAGCAGAGTAATAAATAACCAGTTTTCAATGGGATAATAAAATATCCCAATTTCTTAGCAGTTCTCCCTAGTGAGACGCTACAATATTCTTTCCTCACAGATGTCACGTTAAAATCACACCTCTGACAAAATCAACTTAGAGTCAAGTGACTCTTGACGTGACCACTCAGGTCTATTTATAACAGCCGTCAAGCTGTTAAGATGGCACAGGATTCTAGGAGTGAATCACAACCATCTTTGAAACGTGAAGTTCACAACCGCGTTCAAAATCCCAAGTGCAAGGCTCAAGCCAGCGTCACGAAGGCCTGAACCTCACATTTTGAACCTCAAACGCGAAGGTCACCTTAGCGTTGCAATTCTTCTAAATGAAGAACCTACACTTGTGTCTTCAAACACGACACTTATTCCTCAAAGTCATGAGCCCTCTTAACAGAGTGTTAATCAAAACCTCTGTATCTCATCAGCAGAATCTAAATTCTCATTGGGTTATTATTACGCCCCAGACGATCATCATCCCTACAGAGTCTTCCCTACAGAGTTTAAGTTTAGTCGACATTAATACCAGTACGGCTATAACTCCTCTGTCAGAATCCACTTATCGATTCTCATTAATAAGAACGATAAGTCTCTAAAATCATTCAGATCATTGTCAATTTATTAGCTCTCCTAAGCAGAGTAATAAATAACCAGTTTTCAATGGGATAATAAAATATCCCAATTTCTTAGCAGTTCTCCCTAGTGAGACGCTACAATATTCTTTCCTCACAGATGTCACGTTAAAATCACACCTCTGACAAAATCAACTTATCGATTCTCGTCAATAGAACGGTAAGTCCTCAAAATTGCCCTGATCGCAATATTTCTCCTGTCATGTTAAAATCACACCTCTGACAAAATCAACTTATCGATTCTCGTCAATAGAACGATAAGTCCTCAAAATTGCCCTGATCGCAATATTTCTCCTGTCACGTTAAAATCACACCTCTGACAAAATCAACTTATCGATTCTCTTTAATAGAACGATAAGTCCTCAAAATTGCCCTGATCGCAATATTTCTCATGTCACGTTAAAATCACACCTCTGACAAAATCAACTTATCGATTCTCTTTAATAGAACGATCAATCCTCAAAATTGCCCTGATCATAATATTTCTCCTGTCACGTTAAAATCACACCTCTGACAAAATCAACTTATCAATTCTCTTCAATAGAACGATAAGTTCTCAAAATTGCCCTGATCACAATATCCCCCCTGCCAAGTTAAAAAGCTATACCTCTAGCACTTATAAGCTTCTTTTAGTGTTCCAAGCAAAAAATAACACAGGAAGAATTCTACTAGTCAGCCCCATTACGGGAAAATAATAAAATATTAATCCTCAGCAGTTTGAAACTTTCTGGAGTTATCTTAAACGATAATAAAGAGAGTTTTCTGCATCAGAACCATTGTGGAGATCTATTCTAAATCGAGAATACATCTCAGGTATTTCTCGTGATTTGTTGCTTAAAATCAAAACACGATAAATGCAAGAAACAATGAGGAATCAATATCACTTTTTATTCAAGAACCAAAAGAAAGTGATACAAGGCAAACTTGTTCTTATCTAAAGAACATTACAAGTGCAAAATTCACTCGTGCATCAAATCAAAAGAAATAAGTTGGGTCCTAACTTCAGTTAGCTCCTCCTCGTGAGTGGTTCGCACCATGGCTTCAGCCTTTGCCCGGAGTTCTTCCTCACTGGGTGTGATGATAGCCGCTGCTTCATTCCTGGCTTGTTCCAAAGCTCGAGCATGCGCATGATATTCCAAAGCGCCAGTAGCGCTTTGGGTGCTAAGAATATTGACAACATTTTCTTCTCGGGAAAGTTCAGCCTTTAATCGCAGGACTTCAGCCTCAGCTTCAACAAGTCTATCACGAAGCGAATTCATAGAAGTAGTCGAGCGTTCTAACTCTTCTCGCTTCCGAATATTACGCTCGCGAAGCTCCGTGATTTGACGTTCTCTTTCAGCCAAGTCCCGTTCTATCGCATCCCGGCGAGCCACTTCTGCAACCTGAAGACTGGCCAAAGTAGACACAATTTGTGGCTGAAGCTCTCTACGACCCAAGGCCTCAAAATGCTGTAATTGTTCTTCCAAACGAAGGATAATCTCAGCACAGCGCTCGAACCACAGAGTGTTTTCCACACTTCTGACTCCGTTTAAGCCTGCTTCCAGAAGAGGTCAGAAGGAATTAAAAGTTCCCTGACCACTCACCACATATTCAATCACCTTCTTCGTGAGGCTATTCAAATACACTAAGGAGATTTAAAGGAACTCAGGTACGCCCGCGAGACTTGAGGATGCTCCCAGAGCCATTGAAATTGGTGCAGGGGATCCGGGCGCTGAAGCTGCAGAAGCGGTAGAAACATTCAATTGTGATGGGCTTGAGGTCAAAGCCATCATTGCCCTTGCCTGAGATGTGCTTGGTCGTGCCTCTGCTGGAGTAAGCGAGATCTTTAGCAATGCGGTAGGCGAAGCAGCTATAGTAGATGAGGCAGGTAGAGGCTACTCTTGCGCATGAGCTGACACCTGCACGACCTACTGTTCTAGAGAAGGAGTCACGGCAGTAGTTTCAGGTAATGCCGTAGGTAAGCCAGGTATATGTTGTTCTTGTAAAGGAGCCGACATCTGCGCAGGATCTTGCTCCGAAGAAGTAGCAGCAGTAGTCCCGGGAGAAGGTGAACCTGCATGAAAAAAGGGTCGGAACGCGGAAAGAACATGCGGAAGAATTCGAAGAAAACTAGGCTTACCGGAGATGTGAAAAGGAGTATAACCAGATGCCTGATCGGATGGGACCTTGGGAGCATCATCAAAAAGGGTTATGTCATCCATAGAATTATGCTCTTCGTCCCCCGCGTCATCACCTGGCATGGTGCCAACGTCAGCATCCTCATCATCATCTCTATCTTCGTCAGCTGCATCACCAATTGAGGAGCCTTCATAATCTACTCGCTCCTCATCATCCCGGGTGGCGGAAGATTCGGGAAGATTTGTGCCAGCAGCTGGTTTATTCATAAGTCCTGTTGTAGGACTAGGAATTAAATCACCAGCTTGTGACATTAATACTGAAGGGGGAGGGGATGGATTCTCTTCGAGACCCCCTGGTTCTAGTGCAGGAGACTTAGGAAGGTCCATCACCGGAGCAGATTCTGCATCTGCAGCCATTAATTCACCCTCCTCGTCCTCGGGGGGATGGTAAGAAGAAGCTTCGCTCGATAGGGCTGGGCCATGAGAACGAAGTCCAGTTCTATATGGCAGACCAGCAACGGAAGATTCCTGTTGTTTTTCATCTTCAGCAGCTCTGATGGCATCAGCCATCAACTTGGATTTTTGTTGGCCTTTAGGGGGAGGAGAATCAACCATCAACTTTCGACGGATCTGCTTATCGTATTTGCCGGCTTCATCCGCAGAGAGTTTTCTTTTCCCCGCTGCTCTCGTCGTAGGAGGATCAACCACTCGTTGTTCTTCCACCGGAACAGGCTCAGCTCTTTGTTCCTCTTCCTGTCCAGCAGGCTGGTTCTCGATAGATAGAAATTCGTCAATCCCTCTTAAGCGGGATGTCTTTGACCCCCTTCTCGAAGCATACATATGCCTGATGTCTTTTAGGCAAGATATATTCAAGTTGTAATTGGTGTTTGTTGGAAATTTGCAGTAAAAAGATAATGAAAGAAAAATTGACTTGTATTCCTCTCAAAATCGATTACAATTTGGATTCCGATTACAAAAGAGAGGAGAATGAATTTGATTCTCCCCTTTGTTTAAAACTGGGTTCTTCTTGGTAGCGATGGAGTGCCTCCTTTGATTGTTTGTATCGAACTTGCTCTCCATTGACGATCCGACCGTCTTGATTCACTGGAACGATTGACTTGTTTGATGAATTCGGTTTAGAACTCTTAACGAGTTTAATGGACTCAGAACGAGTTGAAAACTCTGAAAAGAGTTATTGAGGACCGAATAACTGACTTGGTGTAATTACCTTGCGTTGCAAGCTTAATTACCAATTCTTAAATGAGTTTCAGAACTCGAAGTGAGTTGAAACTCTGTAACAAAGTTGTTAGAACCGAAGATTCGGTTAATAGCCAAGTAAATCCGACGTTGGTGGAGGGATTCTTCAAGATTTGATTAACTGATTGCTGATCAGTTCTTTGATCTCTTGGAAAATCGCCTTCTCTGTGCGGTTAAGCTGCTGAGATTTGTTAACCTTATACGGTTTTGATGCCAGCACACGTCAACCCTTGGTGGTTTGATCTCTCCCAAAAATTCCAGTCCCGTAGGATATTGAAGAGAACTTGTTTGAATAAGTTTGAAACTCTAGCCGAGTTAAGAAACTCTTTTGAAAGAGTTAATTTCAGAAAGGATTAATAATCCTTTTAGCCAAGAATGATTGATCAATTGTTGATCAGAAGAACTTGCTAAATAAGTTTTAAAATTATGATCGAGTTAGGAAAACTCTAAAAAGAGTTGATGATAACAAAGCAAGTTCAATCATTTCAAAAGAGTAGCTGATCTCTTTCTCTCTTCGGCCGATCTCAAAAAAGCTTCGCCAGTCCTTTATAGGTTCGGTAAAACCTCTATATCTCCAAATCTAACCGATAGAAAGCAATTTTCACCGTTCAGAATTAGTAACAATAAGTGTAGTAGCCACTTTCCAAATTTCACATCGATCGGACCACGGATGAGGGTCCGATCGTCACGCCGATCACAACTGCGCAAATCTGACTTTTCTCTGCACTCCTGGAACGACCAGCTTCGGTAAAACCTTCATATCTCCAAATCTAACCGATAGAAAACAATCTCCACCGTTCATAATTAGGAAAGACGAGTGTAGAAGCTACCCTCCATATTTCACATCGATCGGACCACGGATGAGGGTCCGATCGTCACGCCGATCACAACTGCGCAAATCTGACCTTTCTTCTCCTCTCTTGTTCTCCCTTTCTTTTAATTTCGTCTAGCCCTCTACCACCAGCCCTATTTTGCTGTGAAAACCACCTATTTGTAGGAGTTTAAGGGGTATAACTACCCCCCTTAATTAGCTCCATAATGGAGGTTAGTTGCCCTATTAAGTGGAGGACCGTTTCAAGGATTTGAAATGGTCAAACGCGACCTTCGCGTTGAAGAGATTGTCAATTATAATCTTTTTTTTTTATTTTTGAACTTTTGTGAGGATCGTCAGATTGTAATCCTTACATTTAGCTCTTGATAATATGAGAGTCGTCAATTTGTAACTCCCGATGTTGATTGTGAAGGCTGTTGAATTAGAGCTTTCATCAGTTGTTGTGAAGGTCGTCAGATTGTAACATTCATCAGTCTACATGAAAGTCTTCAAATTGTAACATTCTGAAAGTCGTCAGATTGTAACTTCTATCATCGGTGTTTTGATGGGGATCAGCTATCTATTGTGATTTTTTGACAACCTACAATTGGGAGTCTGAGAAGCGGTGAAATACCAATTACAGAAGCTTATGGAAGTATAGGAGTTGGGTGTTTTGTGGGGAAGCCTGAAGATGGCCTTGGTACAACCTGCCACAGAATAATACCAAGCCCTGGCTCCTTCGTATAAATTGCCCACAACTGAGAGTTGAGGACGAGGGTTCCCGACATACAACTGATCATACCCAAATTGGCGAGCGAACCTATAGGGTTGGTAGGGCTCAATGAAACAGTTGGTGCCTTGCCGAAAGATCAAGTAGCCTGGCCTGATAGAGAGAAGCCAATGGAAAACACCCCCGCTCAGCTGAGTGAATCCATTAGGACCTGCTGCGTCCTGATATTCTGCTCCATAGATGCCGCCTTCAAAATCAGGGAAACAACGGAAGATATGGTAGTGGGTGTCTCGCGACAAGAGTTGGCGAATCCTAACCATATAACCTCCTTCCCATTTTGCAGATTCTAATCGTTGCACAAATGGGGTAAATAAGTCTCCCGGGGGAGAGGCTGCACTCATTAGGGGAGGGCAGTGAAGCACGTACCAAGCCATCAGATAGGTATATGGCAGTGGCACCCTGGGATTGGGAGTTTTGAAAACCTTGTGGCCTCCAGACTCCACCTCGGTGACATCAGTAAAATCCATGGCTAATTCACGCAGCCCATTCTGTAAGCAACCCACCATGGCATTGAGGAGGCTCACAGGTCTCCCATGTGCCAAGAGAACAGCTGGGTAGACCATCTCAACAGCGAGGGCATCAATCGGTCTAGTAGGAACGACGCAACGTTTGAGCCACAGCATTAAGAATCCAGCCAATAGCGCCGCGTCGGAAATTGGAATCAGAGCTTGATAATGGAAGCTTTCAAACTCCGTATGAGCCGGGAAAACATCTTCCTTGGCCTCATTGGTGTAGTGGGAGGTAGCATCATCGATTCGGGCCTGAACCTCCTCCAAAGTGCTTGCAGATAATCTGGTCACTGAGGCCCCCTTATTGGTCAAGTTCTGGAATAAATATTCAGCCCAAGACACTTGTTTAATGCCGCTTCCTCGGGCTCCCGTCTGCTGCATACAAATGTGGAAGTGACACATGACTTCCTAGAGGGTGGCATAAATTTCGGGGCTGGTCTTCTTCAAAATTTTAAGTTCCGCGGATCCCGGAACAAATTCTTCGTACGGTAAATCCCTAAGAAGAAGACCCAAGACTTCATGCATCTCGTGAAGAGCGAAGCCTAATTCCCCCACAGGGGTGAAGAAAGTACAAGTCTCAGGATTATACTTCTCCAATATGGAGAAGAAATGAAAGTGGCTCTGGATAATCCCGAACTTAGTAGCCCGCACAGGAATCTGCAATCCAGCTCGAGCAAGAGGGACTTCCAATTCCTCCAAAACAAACTTGGTCATCCGGGTCCACCACCCTATCACCGGAGAATGAACCCAGCCAGGAGTTCTAAATCCTTGCACGAGAAACTCTCCTTTCTTTGCCAAAAACTTCTTGATAAAGGTATTCACCGGACTGGCCACTTCACCGACGGGATACTCCTTAGCGAATAAACCCGTCCGTAAAGCTGTCACCTGCTTGTTGTAACCAAGTGTGCGGACCCCTTGAAAAGTTAGGGTCCCGAGAATAATTCCATCCTGATCCTTGACGAGGTTCCAATCCATGCGTCTGGGGATGGAAGCACACTGGAAGTAGGATATGGGGAACATCCTCTCCATATTGGGCAAGAAGAGGTTGCCTGCCTCGAAGTCAACAAAATCCCCGAAGAGGAATCCAGGTTTGACTATTGGCTTACGGCTCGGATTTTCAAGTCGAGCATCCGTAACCAATATTCTAAGGGTCTCAGGAGAAGCTTGGGTGATTAGTTCCACGCGACTCTTTTCCTTAATTCGGAAAACTGGGAGTTCTTAGCGCAGGTTGAAGGTCATATTCGGATCCACACCACCTTCGTGCCCAAAATGGTGGCGAAAAGGGAGAGGCTCGCTGGTATGACGCACTGTAAAATAAAGAAAAAAGTTAGACAACGCAAAGGCAAATTTTAGACGCGGAGGTCGAACCTAGCATTGAAACTCTCAGACGCGAAGGTCGAACCTCGCGTTAAAAATCTCAGACGCGAAGGTCGAACCTAGCGTCAAAAAGTTCAGATGCGTAGGTCGAACCTCACGTCAAGAATCTAAGACGCAGAGGTCGAACCCCTCGTCAAAAATACCAAACGACGGAGTCCAGCCCCGCGTTATTGAAACGAGTTTCCTCGTTGATCCAAAGATCAGAACTTACCGAAGCAAGTTTAACCTGAGCAGCAGCGCCGCCGGCCGAAGCAGACGGCGCCGACCCCTGAGCCACGGCGACGTCGGACTTGGAAGGACGAGAGATAGCCTTCTTGGGTGCCATGGAGTCTAGTCAGAGGAGAAGAGGAATAGCTCGCCGGAGATGAGAACGAAAATTTTCGTTAAAGTTTCAAGAAGAGTCGAATGACTCTTGATTGGACCTCCAGCGGTCTACTTATAGACAGCTGTGAGCTGTCAAATCATAACGGACGGGATTCGAGGCCAGAATCCCGCCCAAACTCGATCCTAGCGTTCGAGTTGGTTGGAATTCCAAACGCGAGGCTCACCTACGCGTTCAAACTCTCAAGCGCAGAGTTCACCCACGCGTGATGATCAACAGGAGATACGACGCGGCCTCAAACAAAAAAAAAGGCTAGCCATCAAGGTGACCAAAATAGAGAAGAAACAGGCGACTCCACTTGGGAGTCTATCAGATGGGTGTAGGCAGATTACAATCAGCAACGCTAAAACCATCAGATTCGATTTGGAGCGCACCTCATTCTTCATTATCATCAAGGCTCAAAAGCTGTTTTGTTTGGTTTGAGGAAGCAACATTTCAACATTCCGACAACCAGTTTCGCGATGTCTTCAAATCAGATGGAGCGAACAATCAATCCACTAAATTTTGGGATCCAAAGTATTCTGAAAATTCGTCCCAGTCAACCGCGAACTTTCAAAAACTTTGGAGGGGGTTCTGTAGGCTGTTTAAAAATCACAATGGATAGCTGATCCCCATGAGATTACAAGGCAATGGTTCCTTCAAATCAAGAAGTAGAATTCATCCTTACAATCAAAACAGAAGAGATTTCTAAATCATTGCATTTGCGGCATTATAATCGCTACAAACACGACATCATGTTTGAGATGATTGATCTTGATGGCTGTGACAACAACATGACTAATATTATATTAGCAACTATTAGAGATACTGATGAGCAGTGTAATGATTTCAGAAATAAAAGGTTGGACTTAGTTGGTGAGCTGCTTGGTAGAGAGCTGTGGGCAAATATTCGTCTAAAAAT
>NC_033803.1:59431468-59474629 GCF_001876935.1 Asparagus officinalis | reverse complement strand
TTTCCAAGCTACAACAATTCAAACGCGAACGACCCTCGCGTTCTTGAGGTTCAACCAACACCCGACCCCAGCGTTTCCAAGCTGCAACAAGCAAAACACGAGCAACCCTCGCGTTCATCAATGTTCAGTCAACACCCAACCTCGCGTCTCAATTCTAAGACGCGAAGTTGGGGTTCTGAACGCCAAATTGGGCGTTTGAATCGTTCAAACATGAGTCGAACGGTTTTAGAACTGTTTTCCCCACGATCTGAGGAAATCACGCCCACTTAGCATATACATATTTTATTAAGTCTATATAATCATTGTGTAAAGTTTCAAAACATGGTTTAGCTAAAATATTAAAACTCATGTGTTTACATTTTCGTGTTTTGGACCTCCTTGCAAAATGATGATATTTACATTTGGAAAGTTCTTTTTGAAAACCAGTTTTTGTAGCATGTGTATTATCATGTCTATAATCATTTCCCAAAGTTTTATATTTTTCTGAATTTATTTGATATTTTTAAACAGGGTTTTAAAAATCAGAAAATCAACTTTCAAACTGTTTTGTTCATGTATCAGTTTGCGGTCAACCGCCACGGTCGACCGCACCTGAGTTTTTACCTACGGAGTCAAACGGAGATAGGATTTTTGAATCGAGTGCAGAAGATCAAAACTGAAAGGATTCTTCAACAACAGAATATCTGGTTGGTCATTAACTGAATCTTCGGTTCTAACAACTCTATTCATAGAGTTCTAACTCGTTCAGAGTTCTTAAACTCGTTAAAGAGTTACCCATCAAACTTTCCACAGAAGTTCATCGTTCCCACGAGATAAAAGATGATCAGATCGTCAACGGAGAGCAAATTCAACGCGAACAATCGAAGGAGGCACTCCATCGCTACCTTGAAGAACCCTTGGGGTTTTTGGCTGAGGTTTTGGGAGGCTATATATACCCCTTTGATCTCAGTTCTTCAATAACCCAATGGAAAGTTTTAAAGAAGTTTAAAAATAGTTTTAACAAGGGTTTTAGTTGGGTTTAAAGTTTGTTTGGTTTATGAAGATTGTTTTACAAGTGGAGAATGAAGAACCCAGTTTTAAACAAAGGAGAGAACCAAATTCGTTCTCTTCTCTTTTGTAATCGAATTATAACCGGAATCAAAGGAATACAAGTTAATTTTCTTTTATTCTCTTTATCGCAATTTTTCCAACATACAAGGAGTTTATATTATGTGTGTTAAGTACTTTAAGCTCAATTATATACACACATACACGTTTTGGTTTTTGAAGTGGAGAAGATCATCTACATTGTTTGAGCTTCATTTTAATCCTCCTCTCCATCTTGTTTTTCAGAGATGATTTCCTAAACTCTATTTCTAGCTATTTATTGTTTTATTCATAATTTCTATATGCTAGTATTATATTGAGTTTAGTTTTGATTTGTTTCTCTTTGCTTACACACACACACAACCATTGAGCTTATTGTATTATGTGTGTTAAGTACTTTAAGCTCAATTATATACACACATACACGTTTTGGTTTTTGTATATATATATAGTTATATATATACATAAATGTTTGGTTTAACATTATTCAAGTTTTAATATGAAACAATTGAATACAATTGAAAATACATTTCTTGTTTCATAATTATATGCATATATATGATTTCATCAATATCAATTTTATTTAGTTCAATGAAATCATATTTATTGTTTTTGAAAAGTTTGCAAAATATACAATTTTGTAAAAATATTGTATTCTTAGTTTTTGGACTTAACAATAATCATATACATCTTTTATTAAGTCTACAAAATTATTTTGTAATGTTTCAAAACATGGTTAAGCTAAAATATCAAAACTCATATGTTTACATTTTTATGTTTTGGACTGTTTTGCAACGGTTGTGATAGTGGATTTCTCCCCGGGAGTGGGGAGCGGAGACGTAGGACGGAAGGTCCGAACTCCGTGATCATTTGAGTGTGTTTGAGTTTGTCTTTGGCGCATTTACTTATGCATTTATCTTATATCGCCAATTGCCTATATTTTGCACTATCACATTTGTAGTTTGATTATATCACCATTGTGTTAGTTTATATATCCTTGCATATATTTTTATCATATAGGATATATCTCATTGTTCATATTACATATTCTTACTCATATCATATTATATATCTATCTTGCAAGAATAATATTTGAATTAGTTTTAATTGGCATAAAATCGGATTAGATTAGCATAAGACCCTAATCACCCCCTCCTCTCTAGGGGTCCAACAATTGGTATCAGAGCTTGGTGCTCTTTGATTTAAGGTCTAATCACCTTGAGTTAAAGATCCAAGTTATCTTTTTGTGCTAATCCTGTTTTAATTGTATTTGTATCTTGCTTGCATATTTTTATAAATTATGGATATGAATGGTGCATCTTGTTTAGGCTATGATTCTAGTATTGCTCCTAAATTCAATGTTTTCCCTTATGCTCAATAGTGTTTTAGATTCAAAATATTTGTTCAATCTAAAAATATCAATTTATGGGAAGTCAATGATTGTGCTTATATTATGCCCACATTGGAGAAATCCAAGTGGAATAAAAATGATAAAAGATTATTTATTATGAACAAGCACTTGTTGGAATTCTTACATAATGCATTTGATTCATCTTTGTCTAACAAGTTTGTTCATTTTGATAGTGCTTACACCTTATAAAAATTTATTGAAGCACATCAAGGGGACTTAAAGGTGATCCGACAAGCTTTGGAGGATCCGGCTTCAAGCTCATATGGAGCATCATGCACACGGCCACTAGGCGATAGCCCTAGTGAGGTTTGCGAGTTCGAAACCACTAATGATTTATCTAGTGATGAACTTGCTTGTGCTAATGAAAAATTATTGCATGCCTATAACAAATTGCATAAAGATTTTATTGATTTACAAAGCAAGCATGAAGATTTGAAATCCGATCATGAGTTATTAGCATCTAAGTTTGAAACTATTTCTAATAAAAATGTGATCCTTAAAGAAAATAATGAAAAATTAAAATTGGATCATATTTCTTTAACTTTAAATGTTGCTAGTTTAACTCATGAAAAAGATAATGCCATGTTAGAAGTAGAGAACATAAAAAATGATACTGCTTCTTTTATAAATGATTATTTATGTTTTACTTCTAAAGTTAATGCTAATATGCCTAATGATGAGTTGAACAATATTAAAAACCATATTTCTTCTTTAGATTCAACTCTTAATACATGCATTAACAACCATAAGAAGCTTGTGAATATGTGTGTAAAGTCTAAGTCAAAATCATCCACTCATCATGCACACATATATAGCAAAGTCTACAAATGCACAATTTGCGGTCGTAAAGGCCATCTTGCTAGATTTTGCTATGATGCACACAAACATAACAATGCTAATGCTCATTGTGCATCTCATGTAGTTTCTTCATCACATACACATGCATATGCTTATCATGCATATCATAAACATGCTAATGTGTTTAAATGTGATCTTTGTGGATGTTTTAGCTATTTGGTAAAATTTTGCTATGATTTGAAAAGACTTCACTTTTACCAAATGATTTTAAAAGACCACAAAAGTTTAAGTGTGATCATTGTGGTAGATTTGGTTATTTTACCAAGTTTTGTTTTGATTTGAAGAGAGTTTCACATTTGCAAAATAATTTTAAAGAACAATCTATTTTTGCAAATGAGTCCCGTGCACAACCGTTTGGTCAACATAAGCAAATGGATCTCTTTCATTGCACAAATTACAATCGGAAGGGTCATTTGAGTGATTATTGCTTTGACCATGTTAGTATACCACATATGCCCAAGAGGGTTCATAACCCTAGGGCTTTGAGCTTAAAAGATAGGGGTCATGTCCCTAAATCTCTTGGTACCAAGAATTCTTGGGTACCAAAACAAATTTTATTTTTAAAACCAAGTATTTTAGTGTTTTTCTTTTTTCTTTTCTTGGTTTTGAAAATTATGTTTTAAAATCTTTTGGTTATGAAAATAATTTTTCTTTGATCAAATCTTTTATTTTCATGATTATTAGTTTTGATTTTAAATGAGAGGTTTATAGTTATATACCCTCCGGGTTTATTGGGTGTTTATTCCCAAATCATGTTTACCGGATGCTAGAATGATTATATGGGTTGGAACAAGCTTAAGAGCTTGATATATTGTTGCCTCTCTTAAAATTCTTTTATTAAAGATTTTTTTGAATTATTGCTTTGAATTCATTATATTTCACTTATATGATGATATTTATGTGTTTGTGCTTATGGATCATCTATTCGTGCCTTATAATGTATTCCATATGTGGTTTGATTAAATCCCACAAAGAAAATTCTCTTGATTGATCAAACATTATTTTTGGATTTAAATCTTGATTTATGATTTCATTTGAGTGATTTGTTTTCCCTTCTTTTGATTTCATAGATCTATTTTTATACACTATGTTTTTAAAATTGTTTAATGAGACACTTTTTTCATATTAACATATTTATATGTGTTTTCATTATCTTTTTTGTATGTGAGTTATGTTTAGCATGTTTTTAATCTATGCTTTCTCACGTATGTATGCGTTAGCTTTCATTTTATACATTCATGAGGCATTTTGATAGGGGGAGCAATCCCTATATCTTTCTATGTGTTATACTCACACATGCTTATAGGTAGGGGGAGCTTTCGCTCTCTTTCATCTATATGATTTTCCCCTTTTTGATGTTGTCAAAGGGGGAGAAATATTATGAGTATATTCTTTCTTGTTTATATGCATGTGAATTATAATTTATATATTCATTTCCTTTCATGCATATATCCTTTTTATAAATTGTTTGTCATCATCAAAAAGGGGGAGATTGTTGGCCTTCTTGTTTTGATGATGTTTAACAAACATTTACTCCTAATGTTGTTTGTCTAGTGTTTGTATTTTCGTATTTATTCTAGGCAAACAACGAGTTGGAGGATGGATAGAATTGTGCTTCAACGATGATATTCAATGGAGGTTGGTGGAATAATGGTTGAAAGCTATACAATTCAAGTTAAAGATCCAATTACAAGCTTTATCCAAGTTTACCAAGTTGAGCTACAATGAAGATCTATCAAGCTTGGGTAATTTAGTTTAGGAGTTTGTATTATGTGTGTTAAGTACTTTAAGCTCAATTATATACACACATACACGTTTTGGTTTTTGTAATTGAATACAATTGAAAATACATTTCTTGTTTCATAATTATATGCATATATATGATTTCATCAATATTAATTTTATTTAGTTCAATGAAATCATATTTATTGTTTTTGAAAAGTTTTCAAAATATATAATTTTGTGAAAATATTGTATTCTTAGTTTTGGACTTAACAATAATCATATACATATTTTATTAAGTCTATATAATCATTGTGTAAAGTTTCAAAACATGGTTTAGCTAAAATGTCAAAACTCATGTGTTTACATTTTCGTGTTTTGGACCTCCTTGCAAAATGATGATATTTACATTTGGAAAGTTTTTTTTAAAAACCAGTTTTTGTAGCATGTGTATTATCATGTCTACAATCATTTTCCAAAGTTTTATATTTTTTTGAATTTATTTGATATTTTTAAACAGGGTTTTAAAATCAGAAAATCAACTTTCAAACTGTTCTGTTCATGTATCAGTTTGCGGTCAACCGCGGTCTACCGTCGTATACTCCAGCGGCTATTTTGTACAGAATCTGATTTTGGATTATGTGGGCTTTTTGGTCTTTTGTTTGGGGTTTTTGGCTGAGGTTTTGGTAGGCTATATATACCCCTTTGATCTCAGTTCTTCAATAACCCAATGGAAAGTTTTAAAGAAGTTTAAAAAGAGTGTTAACAAGGGTTTTAGTTGGGTTTAAAGTTTGTTTGGTTTATGAAGATTGTTTTACAAGTGGAGAAGATCATTCACAGTGTCTGAACTTCATTTCAATCCTCCTCTCCATCTTGTTTTTCAGAGAAGATTTCCTAAACTCTATTTCTAGCTATTTACTGTTTTATTCATAATTTCTATATGCTAGAATTATATTGAGTTTAGTTTTGATTTGTTTTTCTTTGCTTACACACACACAACCATTGAGCTTATTGTATTTACATTCATAGTATAATTTGGGTTGTGTGGAGTTGTAACAATTGAGAGTGAGCTATATTGAGTTCTCATCTATTGTAGGGAACAAATCTATTATTTGTTATAATTGTGAGATTGTAAAGTTTTCGGTTAGCTAGAAAACCGAGTGTGAGGAGTGGGCGTTGATCGGTGAACGTTGAAAACCGACATTGTGAGTGATTGTGTACGTTGATCGGTGAGCGTTAAAAACCGACATAGTGTGGTTGTAAACGTTATTCGGGTGAGCGTAGAAAACCCGGTTGTGATAGTGGATTTCTCCCCGGGAGTGGGGAGCGGAGACGTAGGACGGAAGGTCCGAACTCCGTGATCATTTGAGTGTGTTTGAGTTTGTCTTTGGCGCATTTACTTATGCATTTATCTTATATCGCCAATTACCTATATTTTACCCTATCACATTTGTAGTTTGATTATATCACCCTTGTGTTAGTTTATATATCCTTGCATATATTTTTATCATATAGGATATATCTCATTGTTCATATTGCATATTCTTGCTCATATCATATTGTATATCTATCTTGCAAGAATAATATTTGAATTAGTTTTAATTAGCATAAAATTGGATTAGATTAGCATAAGACCCTAATCACCCCCCTCCCCCCTCTAGGGTCCAACACTAGCATGATATACTGGATTCTTAGAAAGGTGTATAGCGCTCTGGCTATCACAATAAAGAACTCATCTTCCTTCCTTCAGATCCAACTCTTCCAAACATCCAGCCAACCAGATCATCTCATTGCTTGCTTTAGTCACCACGACATACTCAGTCTCGGTTGTAGATAAAGTTACAATCTTCTGTAGACATGAGACCCAGCTCACTGCTGTCGACGCTAAAGTATAAACATACCCTGTGGTGCTCCGCATCGTATCATGTTCACTGGCGAAGTCCGCATCCACATATCCCTGCAGCACCAACTCCTTCCTCCTGAAATATAGTGGTTTGTTCGTTGTCTCTCTCAGGTACCGTAATATCCACTTCATGGCCTCCTAATGTTTCTTCCCTAGATTGCTTGCAAACCTACTCACAACTCCTATTGCATGAGCAATATCTGGTCTCGTGCAAACCATCGCGTACATGAGACTCCCAATGGCCGAAGAATATGGCACCCTGCTTATATGCCCTCTCTTTGCATCTGTCTTAGGCGATTGCTCCTCAGATAACTTGAACTGGCTTCCAAGGGGTGTGCTAACAACCTTAGCATTCTGCATTTTAAACTTCTAAAGTACCTTCTTGATATATTCAGCTTGGCTCAACCATAACGTTCCTTTAGCTTTATCTCTACTGATTCGCATCCCTAGAATCTGCTTCGCTGCACCCAGGTCCTTTATTGCAAACTCCTTTGCTAGTTGCTTCTTCAAACTGTTTATCTCCTCTAAACACGGTCCTGCTACTAACATGTTATCAATATATAATAACAATATGATAAAGCTGGACCCAAATCTCTTGAAATAACAGTAATGATCCAAATTGTATCTTCCATAACCATTGCTCTGCATGAAATTGTCAAACTTCTTATACCACTGTCTCGGAGACTGTTTCAAATCGTACAAGCTCTTCTTGAGCTTACATATCATCTCTTCCTTTCCTTCTTCAATGAAGCCAACAGGTTGCTTCATGTAGATTTCTTCATCCAAGTCACCACAAAGAAAGATAGTTTTCACATCTAACTGCTCAAGGAAGAGGTCTTCTGCAGCTACCAAGCTCAATACCACTCTGATGGTTATAAGCTTTACAACAGAGAAAAATATCTCTGTGTAGTTCACTCCTTCCCGCTGCTGTAACCCCCTTACAACTAATATGACCTTGTACCTCTTGCTTCTATCACTCTCTTGCTTGACTCGGTAGACCTATTTGTTATGTAAGACTTTCTTTTATGTAGGTAGCTGGGCTAACTCTCATGTCTCGTTAGTAAGTAGAGAATCCATCTCCTCCTGCATCACATGCTCCCACTGCTGAGATTCACCCACTTGTATAGCCTTCTCATATCACTCTGATTCACCACTATCTAACAATAATAAGTAATTAATAGATGAAAGATATCTAGGGTTTGATGTGGGTACCCTGGATGATCTCCTAAGCTCCACGTCCTGGGTAATTGCTTCTGTACCTGGAGCCTCATCCGTTCTTCGGTCAGAACAAATATCATCACCCCTATCTAGAAGTTCCTCTAAATTCATATACTCAGATTCACCTGCATGCAAAGTGTTGCTCCCACTGCTTTGGTTATCCTTGGTATTTTCCTTGTCCTTGTACATCACCTCCTCATTGAATATGACATCTCGGCTCATAATGATCTTCATGTTCTTCTCATCCCAAAGACGATATACGAACTCATCAATACCGTACCTAATGAATGTATACTTTTGTGACTTAGCTTCTAGCTTGTCCCTGACATGGTCACTGATGTGAACATAAGTTATGGAGCCAAATACCCTCAAGTGTGAGAGGTTAATCTTTCTGCCACTCCAAACCTCCTCTGGAATCCTAAAATCCAATGGAACTGATGACCCATAATTAATAAGGTAAGCCTCCGTATGCACCGCATCCGCCCAAAATGTTTTAGGCAAACCTGCATGTAATCGCATGCTCCTGGCGCGCTCCATCAAGGTTTTGTTCATCCTCTCTGTAATGTCATTCTGCTACGGTGTCCATAGAGTAGTCCTCTCTAAGCGAATATCATTCGTAGCACAGAACCTCTTGAACTCCTCCAGCTCGTATTCTCCACCATTGTCTGATCTCAGACACTTCACCTTCATATCTGTCTCATTTTCAACCATGGCCTTCCACTTCTTGGAGACTCCGAACACCTCTGACTTATACTTTATGAAGTAAACTCACACCTTCCTCGAGTGATCGTCGATAAAGGTGACATAGTATCTCGAACCGCCAAAGAAAGATACACCGGCTAGACCTCATACATCTGTATGAATCAACTCTAGCTTCTGAGCCTTAGGTTGCCTTCCACCCTTCTGGAAACTAACCCTCTTCTGCTTCCCAAAGATGCAGTCTTCATAAATCCCGACTTTCACGTAATCGATCCCAGTTAGCTTTCCTTGTGAATGTAGAATTTTCATTTCCTTCCCGCTCATGTGTCCCAATCTGTTGTGCTACAGATCCGTACTCTCTTTGCCAGCTGTAATTGTGAGGTTGTCACATGCATGTGAGGTGAGGTAGAGTGTTCTTGTTTTGTTGTCTCGGGCAATAACCATCGTACCGTTGGAGATTCTCCATGAATCCCCAGTGAATGTCGAAAATGTAGCCTTCTGCTCTAAGTTATCCTACCGAAGTAAGATTTCTCTTCAACTTTGGTACGTGTCTCACGTTCTTTATATTCCACTTAGGGCCCTTCATCTAAATCTGCACGTCGCCCTTTCCAACAATATTACATGGCTCATTGTCCCCCAAATACACTTTTCCAAAGTCCCCTGCTACATAATTCTAAAGAAGCTTCTTATTAGCAGTATCATGGAAAGAGGCTCCCGAGTCGATGACCCAAGAATCTGAATCGTTGTCCATAGCAAAGATCAAAGCATCTTGCACGATATGAGCCTCCTACTCACCCGCATCCTTCTTTGGACGTTTGCAGTCTAAAAATATATGGTCCCCCTGGCCGCAGTTCTAACACTTCCCTTTCATAAGTCTAACCTTCGAGTTCGACCTTTTCTTCGACTTCAACCGATTCTTGTTCTGGTTCCCTTTCTTCTGGCTTTTGCCTCTCTGCTGGAAACTTAGAACTGAACCTGAACCTTCTGATTCAGATGATTTTCTTCTAACCTCCTCAGATAGAATCATGCTAACAACCTAACTCAGCTTCAACTTCTCTTTCCCCGTCGAATTGCTGATTGCCGTCACACAACATGCCCAACTATTCAGCAACTATGATAGAACCAATAGGGCTTGCACTTCGTCATCAAACATGATGTCCACGGAGATAAGTTGATTAATAATCATGTTGAACTTACTGAGGTGCATCATGAAGGACCATCCTTCTGCCATCTTGAGGTTGAATAGAGTTTTGACGAGATGCACCTTATTTGCTACAGACGGTTACTCGTACATCTTCACGAGCGCTTCCATGAGTCCTACCGTCGTCTTCTCCTTTAATATATTGTGGGCTACTATCTTGGCGAGCAATAACTGAATTTGCCCTAAAGCCTTCCTATATAGTATCTCTCAATCATTGTCTGACTCCTCTTTCTTTTGTCCCTTATCCTTGCCCATCAACGGGCGATACAAGTCCTTCTGATACAGATAGTCCTCCATTTGCGACATCTAGTAGGTGAAGTCTGAACCGTTAAATTTCTTGATCTTAGATTTGATTTCATCTGTCATGGCTGTTTTTCTTACAAATTTGCTGAACAAAGCTCTGATACCAGTTGTTGGGGATTCGAAACAATCAAATTGAATTAGTACCATTCCGGATCTTATGTTTGAGAGTTGAGTAAGAAAGAAATTCACCACAAATCAAAGATAAAAACTTATAGGAAATAAGAACAAAAAAATCACACGGATTTAACGAGGTTCGGTAACGTGCCTACATCCTCGGGAGCCACACCACACAATTCCTTTGATTAATTGAAGAAGAATACAAGCATTCAAACTAGGGTTTAATCTCTCTAAGATTCTCTCTCAAAAGCTCTCTTTTTCTTGTCTTCTGACTTTTTTTGACGTTCTAATTAGCCCTAGAAACATATAGGTATATATATGAATCCCAGCCCAAACAGAATTCAAAACAGTTTAGAAAACTGCCAGCTCGACTCGCGATCGACCGTTGAACTAGTCGCGGTCGACTGGATAAATGAGAGAAGCCCAAAAATGCCTACAGGGTCTCACGGTCGACCGAACCATCTACCACGGTCGAATGGAAAAAGTCCAGAGACTTTTTCTATCTCGTGCACGTTCGCGGTCAACAGCACCAACCGCCACGGTCAACCGTAGCTTGTCTTGACTGTTTCCTTCGGCTTCCTGATTCTAGCTTCGGCTTTAGCTTTGGGTCTACACTTAGACCAACACAAAATAAATATCTAAACCAACTGAACTGAAGAACTGATGGACTAAAACGTGATCACTACCGCTGGACTTGTCTCAAAATATTCTCGATCCTGCAAAGAAAGAACAGTTCCCGAGTATGGGGTGCGCAAACCCCAGGGGAGTTAGAAAACTCCCAACAAGCATTTAAAATAAGGAAATTGTGCGCGTGTAAGTGTATGTAACAGGTATAAAGAAAATATAAAAACTCAATTAAAGGTGATAAAAGAAAAATGCTAATTGTAGATATCAAACAAGGTCTATTACAAGGCACACAAGTATATTATTATTATTTTAGGTGTTATTTAAATTAGAGAAGAACATTTTTATGTATATAAGTCAGGTTCCCATAAACCGTTCTGGGAATACGACTTCAAGTCAGGATGGGCCCTTAGCTTTTATATATAAATTTGGATATCAAGAATGCGCATGAGCCCGCTTATATACACATTATATTCTCCGTCCAATTCTCCTTTATCAAACCCACATTTATTTGTAAATTTTTAAGTGATTGTGCATGAAGTATTATTCACTAACCATAGAGTTTCTGTGGAATTGTTTTCGTAAAACTATGAAAAATAACCGTGACCAGAACATGTCCAATCAAGATGAATGCATCGTCTAGTCAATGCTATTATAATAATAGTAACAACCAATAGAAACTCCTCACATCGGGATATTGATGTCAAGGGTATAACCATGCTATGATAACACGTTTATGAATCATATTTCTTAACGGAAGTCGTTTTATACACAATCAATCCTATTAAATGTCACTAGGTAATCAAACATAGCATCAGGCGATCCAATAAACATCAAGAGTTCAAACAATATCATCATTCATCTTAACAAAAGGAATATAAATAATTAGAATAATTATTTAGTGTCAAAGTGGGCCAAACAGTTTTTAATTTGACAACATAGAGATCTGAAAAACTAATTTTAGTGAGCAAAAGGCTCATATGGATCTGAAATCTGACATTGGATCCTAACTGGGTCAAATAAGTCTGTAATTTGAATCATTAATCCAAACAGGTCTGAAATTCCATTATTGGATCCTAACTAGGTCGGGTTTGAGTTCACAACAGACCAAAATCGCTTTTGTAAAAAAATAAAGTGTATAGGATTTGAACCCATACCCAAAGAGCTAATAACCAAGTCACCTAACCATAACTCCAACCACTATATTGTGAAAAATTAGCTGCAATAAATAATTTAAAATAATTCTCTGTTATAACTATAATCTTGAAAAATAAAGTGTAAAGGATTCAAACCCATGACCTAAGAGTGAATAACCAAGTCACCTAACCATAACTCCAACTACTACATTGTGAAAATTTGACTGTAGTAAACAATTTAAAAGTATTCTCTGTTATACCTATAATCTTGAAATCTTTTTAGAAATCTTTAAAATTACTTATTACTATTAATAATAATAATATTATTATTATTATTTTATAAAATTATAGTGACGCCCTAGGGTTCACATAATGCTACAGTCCAAGGTAAAACCCGGATTGTCAAACTTGCCAAGCACCAATACCATACTACGACATGTTTTACCATCACAGTTACTACATCTCTAGAATCAATAAATAGGTGAAAGTACAAAACATGTAAATAATGGAAATAGTACAAGAATAGAAAATACACAGCAGAAGTATATGAGAAACAATCAACAAATGAACCCAACTCAAATAGAATAAGAATATCTCTAAACTATAACAAATATATCATGTCTCAAAATAAATAGTCAAAAGGAATCTCTCTAAGGCACTCTGCCTCTATAAAATAAAATACAAATATAGAGACTAAAAATAAACAACTATATGTGGAGTTCTGAAATAGCTACAAATATAAGTACTAGATGGAATCTAAGATGCAGTCTCATCAATCCGCGACTCTCCGTGCGCTGGGCTCGCTGCTTGAAAGTGAGGGAAAATAACGAGCGTTAAAACACTAGCGAGATCATCTCCATCCCCCCCAAGGGGAAGGAGTAGGAGTATATAAGAAAATAGAGTCAATACATATAAGTATAAAAGCATTCATATAACTCTAAATGGAGATTGTTATTTAGAAATCCACAATACGAGAATTAGTATGTCGAGCGAAAAAATCCAAACAAGGAAACCCTCATGTATATACCATGTCTCAAATTGTAAATCTCTAAATACCAATTTTAATCCCATGAATGAAATACAGTACATAAAAGAAAAATACTCCAAGCCTCAAGCATAAAGAACCAATGTCACCTCTCAAACTACCCTCGGGTAGTTGACATAATCATAAGGAAGTATTATCCAACTCAAAACCATAATAGATCATATCATGTATGCCATGTATCAATGGTATACCCTACTCTTGGATAGTTTATAGTGAAATCATACTACAACTGTATATATATTTGCATCTCTACTTGTAATAGCGATACTCTTGTAAGGTTCTTATTCAATCGCTCTGCGACAATAGGTTTTATCTTCCTATTTCGGCTATATGAAATAATGATACTCTTGTAAGGTTCGTACAATGACATGTGAGTTCAACTTCCTTACTCAATCGTTCTATGGTAATAGGTTTTATCTTCCTATTCCGGATATGCTTCCAGATGATCGTACAACGGTGAATAAGCACATCAGCCCAACCCGAAAAATACATCGATCACCTTCGAGTATTGGGTACAGCTAAGGTCTCATTACGAGAAGAACAACCAAATACTCCTAGTGTGGTACAGCCAAGGTCTCATTACAGGATAAACAACCACACTGAGCATCCATAACTGATAAGCAATGCTTTATAATATGTTATTTTACTTTTATCAACTTAACGTATATCATAAATCTCGACAATACATATCAAATCAATACATACTAAGTGTACGTACATGAATCTCGGTATGCATGTTAATATCTAGTATTCACAAACACCACGGATATCAAACAGCTTCATAAGTATCATAGTATAACTTGAAAAGATCGAGAAAATCCCTCGAAAATGGAAACAGGAGTCAAAACATGCACATGCTGTTTGCTAGACTAGCGGTCGACCGCGATTAAAGTGGCGATCGACCGCACCACGATTCATAAGCTACCCAAGCCTCGGCCTAGCACGCGGTCGACCGCACATATGCGACGGTTGATCGGACCACAAACAACAGCCTACTCTGTAAGTTTTGTGACATCTATGTTCGTGCGTGTTTTTCGTGATCTAACTTGTTTAATTCATCATAAAACTTATGAAGAACATTGTAAACATCAAATTAACATCTCAGGAAATTATCAAACATGTGAAACATGAGTAATCGCATAATAAATCATATTTAAACCCTTAAACATGCACGAAACGTTGATATGAAGAATAAATCATCAAAACTTAGTTAAACAACGTTGTTAAATACTTTCAGGTCTTAAAAAATCTCTATAAAATTGCTCTTTATCTTTTAAACTCAGAAAGATCCAATCTTTATTTATATAATACAAAAGGATTGCTTTTATACTCAAATTAGTCGATTAGACTCAATAAAATCACTTTAAAACTTATTAAAAATGTTTAAAAACTTAGGAGTAGGGTTAGCAGAGATAAAACTCACCTGAGACTTGTTGAAAAGCGTGCAAGATGCAATGCCAAGGTAGATCTCCAAGACAAAATCCACAACAAACCAAAATCCTGCTCCAAAAGCCCTTAAACTCTTCCAAAAATCAACTTAGGGTTTGTAGAATTATTTGGTGGCTGCTAGGGTTTCAAAAGTATGAAATAATACTGAAAACCTCATGAATATATGATATATATATCAGAGAAACGAACATGAGACTCAAAGAACCCGAAACCAAGTTGAAAAAAGAAAACTGAATACATGTTTCGCGGTCGACTGTGGCGATTGACCGGGCTGCGGTCAACCGCGACGGTCGACTAGACTGGAAATTTCCAGTTTCTCAAGATTTTGCCTTTGTGCATGTTTTCAACTCGTTCTATTCTCATGTATGGACTTGTTTATACTCAAAACACTAGTTAATGTACTCATACACTATTTAATGATATATATATCAATAAATATCCACTTATTATAATTAATCACACATTAATTATATTATCTCAAAATTTTGGTGTTTTACATTCACCCCTCCCTAAAAGAATTTTGTCCTCGAAACTCCGTGATCGTATCTTAAAGATTAATAATACGAGAAAAGTATTAAGAGGGGATAATCTAGACAAGGAAACCCTTTCGTACACATCTCGTACCATTAATCCCCAGATTTGAAACATAAGTAAACATTTAAACTTAACAGTCTAAAACGTGTGCACTCTCACTTAACCCCTAACTAAACGGAACAAGTACGTCGGGTGAAAAATCCAAATAAGGAACCCCCTATATATATATACCATATGTTCCGAATGATTAGGAGCTAAGTGTTGAGTGACTCATTCTAGCGTTAAATATAAATGCGGCTGAACAACATATATAAACATAAATGCATAGAATTATACTCAAACATCAACATCTTACCTGCTCAAATAGGTATGGGTAGTCACGACGTACATCCTCTTCGCGCTTCCAAGAAGCTTCTTAGGCTCTTCACCGGTTCCACTAAACTTTCACTAATGGAATGACTTTATTTCTAAGCTTTTTATTCTCTCTAGCAAGAATGCATACCGAAATCTCTGCGTTAGTCAAATCATCCTGGATCTCGATCTCTGGTGCATCAATCACCCTTTGCTGCTCCTCACCACGCAAATACTTCTTGAGCATCAAAACATGAAAGACATCGTGTACACTCGACGTCGATGCTAAAAGATCTAATTTATAATAAACAACTCCAATACGCTCCATAATCCTGAATGGACCAACTATCTTAGGGCAAGAATTACCCGTTTACCGAAACGATAAACGCCCTTCATCGGTGATACATTCAACATGACTAAGTCTCCGACCTGAAACTCTAGAGGTCGTCGTCTCTGATCCGCATAGCTCTTTTGTCGATTCTGAGCAGCAAGAATACGCTCTCTAATCAATGCTACATTCTCTGTAGTCTGTCTAATAAGCTCCGACCCAAGCAATAGGCTATTCTCTAGCTCTGCCCAATATATAGGTGATCTGTAAGGCCTCCCGTACAATGCTCCGTACGGCCCCATCCCGATAGTAGCTTGATAACTATTATTATATGAAAATTCAATCAATGGGATGTGGTCCTCCTAGCTACCCTAAAAATTTATAACGCATGCTCGCAGCATATCCTTTAATACCTAATTCACTCCCGTTAGACCATCCGTCTGGGGGTGGAAGACGTGATTGAATGACAACTGACTATCGAATGCATTCTGGAAACTCCTCCAGAAGTGAGATGTGAAGATTGAGCCTCGATCTGATACAATCGTATCTGGGACTCCATGCAATCAAACTATCTCCCGGATGAAAATCCTCACATATGTCTCTGCTATATAAGTCGTCTTCACATGTAATAAGTGCACCGACTTTGTCAACCTGTCTACTATGACCAAAATAGAATCATTTTCTTTTTTTAATTTAGGCAACCTACGATGAAATACATGGAAATATCTGCCCACTTCCACTCGAAAATTGGTAAAGGCTGTAGGATTTGTGTAGGTCTCTGATGTTCTGCCTTCACTTACTGTCAAGTAAAATACTTATCCACATACTCTGCAATCTCTCTACGCATGTCACTCCACCAACTTATACATTTTTGTTGTGCCCGGATGCACTGTATACCTGGTACGATGCGCCTCATCAAATAGATCCCTCTTTGGCTATGGATTGTTCAGCATAACTAATCGGCCCTTCATCCTAAGACCTCTATCTGCTCCAATAGTCCAATCAGCCTTGGGTTCTTTGGAGATCTCCCCTTTTGGGTTTGAATCTAAGAATCCTCTAGCTGAGATACAACCGCTCTATTGCTCCAAGATGACTCCACTGATAAAACTCCTAAGAAGGGACTGCTCCCGCCAATCTCCAATCTGAAATCATAGTGGTTGAGGGTATAAAGGTCTCGATACAATGAACATCTCAAAGCCGCAAGTCCATAACGACGCTTCCTACTCAATGCGTCCGCTACAACATTTGCTTTTTCTGGATGACATTGAAGTGTAAACTCATAATCTTTTATAAACTTGACCCATCGTCGCTACCCCTAGTTGAGTTCTTTCTGTGAAAAGAGATATTTTAAGCTCTGATGATCTGTGAATAATTCAAAGTGTACTCTATATAAATAATGCATCCACGCCTTTAATACAAAGACCACTGCTGTTAGCTCCAAGTCATAGGTGGGGCAATTCTGTTCATGAGTTCTCAACTGCCTCGAAATATAGGCCACAACTCTCTGGGTCTGCATCAAAACACCTCCAAGACCCGATAATGACGCATCAGTGTAGACAACAAAAGTCTTGTCACTGCTTGGAAGAATCAACACCGACGCTAAGGTCAACTTAGCCTTCAAAGTCTTAAAGGCCTCCTGGCACTCCGTGCCCCAAACAAACTGTACACCCTTCTTCGTAAGGCGTGTAAGTGGTGTCGCAATTTTTGAGAAGTCTTGGATGAATTTCCTGTAATAGCTCACCAGATCTAAGAAGCTACGAATCTTGGTAACGGTCTCCGACGGCTCCCAATCAAGAACGACCTCCACCTTAGTCGGATCTACTACAATGCCTTCTAGGCTAATAACTGTGGGCTATCTAAAAATTACTGGAGATAACTGATCCACATCAAACACCAATGATGACAGTTATAATTTGACGACTTCCATAATAATAATTCCACAATCAAATCAACAAATGAAGGCTACAATTAGAAGATTTTCACGTAAATCGAGAAAGTTACAATTCGACGACCTTCACGATAATCGATGGAAACTCTGATTCAACTGTCTTCATAGACAACTGTGGGAGTTACAATCTGACGACTCTCATATTTTAAGGAGCTAAGGTGGAGATTACAAAATAACGATCTCTGCTAATGCCCTAATGAAAGAGATTAGAAGTCAACGATCTCTTTAAATTCTAAAATGTAGAGTTCATTTCTACACGAACACCGCATTTTTAGCCTTAAGCACATGCCTAACTCTATGTTTTAGATCTAAAACATAGAGTTTGGGCCCAAAACGCCAGTTTTAGCGTTTGACTCATTCAAACATGAGTTGAACGGTTCCAGAAACCATTTTCCCCCACGATTTAAGAGTTTTTCGTCCCACTTAGGAGAGGATTAAGGGGGCAGTTACACCCCTTAATCCCCCTATAAATACGAGCAAACTCACTTGAGTTCAGGATTGACTTTTTGCATCAAAAAATATTGAATAAAGGGAGATCGGCGGCTGGATTTTTGGTCATTGGAGGAGCTTTTAGAGTTCTTGGAGTATCTTTTGGCAACAAAAATCCTAAGAGATTTGGTACTTGGCTTACTAACCGATTTTTCGGTTCAAATTAACTCTTTACAGAGTTTAAACTCACACAGAGTTTATAAATTCGTAAAGAGTTCTAAATAACTTGCCTCGTAAGTTTCATCAATCGTTCCGGTGAAGTGAAGCGATCAGATATTCAACGAGAAGAAAACTCAACAAGAGTGTTAAGGGAGGCATCTCATCGCTACCGTGAAGAACCCAGGTTAAACAAAGGGAAGGATCTCAGTTGACCCTTCTCTCTTTTGTAAATCAGGAAACCGATCAAAAAGATTTGTAATTTCTTTTCTAAGTCTGTTAGAGAGAAGTTGTATCAAGAGACTTGTAATTAATTCTTTTTCTGAGTCTGTCAGAGAGAATATATAAATTTAATTCTCAATTATCTTCTTCGAATTTTCCCACCAAACAAAAGATGGCGACTCCGTTGGGGACTAGCTTCACCGACAAAGAAGTTGTGGCGCAATCTAACGTCAACCTGGCTGGAACAACAACTAAAACACTCATCATGGAATTCGACCAAGCCAAGTATGAAGAGGTACTTTTCTATGGATCCCTTAGCCCCAAGGCTATGTGTAGGGTCCATGTGGTCTCCAAAGAGACCAAAATTATTGCTGAACCACTAAAGGAGGTTCTCCCCTTTGGACTATATGGCTTGGACAACCCCTCCTCTGAAGGAGTGGGCTCGGCCTCTGTTGGACTCATCAAACGAGTCGAAGATATCACAACTACATCGAAGAGATGTGTATCGGGTCAGAAGAGGCCCATTGCGGCGACAAGCTCCATCAACACATATGATATTGTTGCAAAGGCCTTAAGACAGGCCAAGAATAATGTCGCTCGATGGAGGAGAAGATCCTTGTGACAAGTCTATCTCCGAAAGAGCCGATCTCTCAATCAATGCGAACTCTGCATTCGTGAGCCTCAACTTGAGCGCTGCATGGATGAGCCCAAGTATGAGCCACGCATAATCAACCTAAAACATAGCCCTCAGGGGCACTTTTCAAAAGCAAAACACAGTCTTTCAGGACGTGTTTCAACACCTAAACGTAGCCCTTAAGGATGCGTTTCAATTTCAAAACGCAACCCTCAGGGAAGCGTTTCTCAAACTGAATGCGGTTCTCCGGAGCATGTTCTAGATTCTAAACGCAATTCTCAGGAGTGCGTTCAAGACCCAAAATGCAGACCTCAGGATTACGTTAACCAACAAAAACGCAACCCACAAGGATGTGTTTCACCAACAAAACACAGACTTTCGTCTAGCGTTAATCAAACATAACACGACCCTTATGTTCCTTCTTCAGAACGCGACGTGATCCATCGTGTCCAAAGAGATCAACGTGGATTCAAGATCCATGTTAAACAAGAACCATTCTTATCCACTGATGGACATGGGTTCCATCTCTAACCTCACAATCTGTGAGAGAATCTCCCCAGGTATCTGACTTAAGGGAGTTACTTTTGAGGAAAAGACTAGTGCAATGAGCCGCTCATTCATATCATTGTGAGCGACTTATCTCTGCAGTCCTCTCAGAATGCTCATGCTACACTTATGAACTAAAGCGGTCAGTATTCAACCGATTGACGAATGTCGCTCAACCTACTAAGCGACGACAACACTACAAGAAGAAAGCTTCAGAGACTGAATATCCTACAGTTACTATCAATGTGATTGGCAGAGGGAAAGCTCCTAGCTCTAATGACTCGGAAACAAGCTGCTTGCCAACCGTCAAAGAAATTTGTGATGAGTTCGAAGGAATATATAGACACACTCGAACTCGAACGGGAGCCATTCCTCCTGTCAATTATAAACAGCTGGCCAGAGGAGCAACTGTTGGCCTTTTTGTTTTGATGATGATTAACAAACAATTTATAACTAATATTGTTTGTCTAGTATTTGTGTTTTTGTATTTATTGTAGACAAACATTATGTTAGAGGATGGATCGAATCAAGCATCAATGATCATATCCAATGGAGGTTGGCGGAATATCAAAGTGAAGCAATGCAATTCAAGTTAAAGATCCAAGTTCAAGCTTCATCCGCAAGTTTGCCAAGTCGTGCTTATTGAAGACTTTCATCAAGCTTGGGTAATTTAGTTTTGGTTTTATATTATGTGCGTTGGTACTTTAAGCTCAATTATATACACACATACACGTTTTGGTTTTGTATATATATAGTTATATATAAACATATATATTTTGGTTTAGCTATATAGATATGAAACAATATATATCTTCATATGCACTGTTATATGTTTCATATATATCATTTTGTTAAATGCATATTGTGCAAAACTTTATTTTTTCATAATATTGAGTTTTTGGTTTATAGACGTTAAACAATAGTTTATATCTTTAACAAAGTCTATAAAATTGTTTTACAAAGTATCAAAACTTGGTTTATATCAAAACATCAAAATTCAAGTATCTTATGTTTTTATGTTTTGGACATATTTGCAAAATGATGATATTTTACAAATGGGAGGTGATTTTTGAAAACTAGTTTTACATTTTTTTGATATATTATCATGTTTACAATCATTTCCCAAAGTTTTATATTTTTTTGATTTTATTTGTTATTTTTAAAAGAGGTTTAAAAATCAGATTTACTGTTTCAATCAGGTTGATAATGTGTTATCAGTCGACTGATGAATGTGTTCAGTCGACTGAAGAAATCGCCTGGAATAACAAAAAGTTTCTATTTTGTTTCGGTCGACTGACCAGTTGACTGATGAGGTTATTGGTCGACTGACAAGTTTATTAGTCGACTGATGATGTGTTGCTGGCCTGTAACGGTTAGCTCATCAATCAACTGATGAACAATATCAGTCGACTGACGGCACAACGGCTAGTTTTTCCAGATTTTCATGTTGTTATTATTTTGTCTTTTTGTTGGGATTTCTTGGGTTTTTAGGCTTTATCTTATGATCCTATATATACCCCTTGCCTCTAACTTCTGAAATCAATTAAGAAAGTTTTAAACTTGTTTAAAGGGTATTTAAAGTTTGTTTAGGGTTTGTTTTAAGTTTGTGAAGATATTTTCACAAGAGGAAGAAGAGATCATCCTTTGGTGTTTGTGCTTCAACTCATCTCTCTCTCTAGATCTATAGAGAAGTTTCTTTAAACTCAATTCTACCTATTTATTATTTTGATTCTAATTTCCATAAGCTAGATTTTATTATTGAGTTTAATTGTTACTCTTTGTTTACACACACAACCATTGAGCTTATTGTATTTTTATACTTAGTATAATTTGGATTGTGGGGAGTGTATCATTGAGTATGGGCTTTCATTATGTTCTCATCCATAGTAGAGAACAACCATTATTGTATTTGTGCTATTATTGTGGGGTTCACTTTGTATTATACTAGTAAACCAAGAGGAGTTTGTGGTGAGAAATAGGCTCATCCCAAGAGGAGTGGGGTAGGTGGTAATGCCTAGAGAGAGGTTATAATTCCTAACACTTGAGGGAGACATGAGCTAGAGACCAACACTTGAGGGAGACACGGGCTAGAGACCAACACTTAAGGTAGTAGTTAGTGTAGTGACATTGTGAGTGTTATAAAGTTTTCGGTGAGCTAGAAAACCGAGTGTGAGGTGTAAACGTTATTCGGGTGAGCGTAGAAAACCCGGGTGTGATAGTGGAGATCTTATCAAGGTGAGGAGCGGAGACGTAGGTCATGAGGACCGAACTCAGTGATCATATCGTTTGTTTGCATTTATCATTGACATTCCTTTATATTCGTGCTTATCATTTATATCGCCTTTGCAAATTTCTTATTGTTTATATTGCCCTTGTTAGACCCTAGAGGGGGGGGGGGTGATTAGGGTCTTATGCTAATCTAATCCGATTTTATGCCAATTAAAACTAATTAATAAATATATTCTTGCAAGATAGATATACAAAGAGTTAAGTGCAAGAATATGCAATATACACAAGGTGATATATCCTAGCAAAGAGGTATACTATATGATATATGCAAGGATATGCAAACACAAGGGTAACATAAACATATGATAGTGTGGATGAAATAAAAAATGAGAGAAAGGCTATAAAGATGAACAATTATAAGTGTGCTAAGCCGAACTCAAACAAGCAATATGATCACGGAGTTCGGACCTTCCGTCCTACGTCTCCGCTCCCCACTCTCGGGGAGAAATCTACTATTACAATCCGGTTTGGAAGCCGGAACTTCTACACACTCGGTTTTCTAGCTAACCGAAAACTCTACAACTCACACTATTGCAAACTCACTCTACACCCTCACAAGTGTTGGACCTAGCCGTGTCTCCCTCAAGTGCTCGATTACAACCTCTTCCTAGGTTCGTCAACCGACGCCACTCCTCTTGGGACGATCCCCGACTCTCACCACACATTCCTCTCGGTGTACAAGTGTATTACAAAGTGATCTCACGATTAAGCACAATACAATGAATGATTGTTCTCTAATATGGATGAGAACACAATAAAAGCTCACACTCAATTGTTACAACTCTAACCAACCCAAAATATACTATGTATAAAAATACAATAAGCTCAATGTGGGTGTGTGTAAACAA
The DNA here is from genome assembly GCF_001876935.1 of Asparagus officinalis. Classification (NCBI taxonomy): domain Eukaryota; kingdom Viridiplantae; phylum Streptophyta; class Magnoliopsida; order Asparagales; family Asparagaceae; genus Asparagus; species Asparagus officinalis. The sequence goes on along the minus strand of NC_033803.1, from coordinate 59,451,512 downwards.
TGAGTGAAATCAAATCAAATCTAAACTCAATATAAAAGCTAGCTTTAAAGAATGATAATCAAATAACTAAGCAAATGTAAAGCTAGATAAGAGTTTAGAAAACTTCTCAATGGATAACAAGATGGAGAGATGAAGATTGAAGCCCAAACAAGAAGATGATCTCCTCCACTTGTGAAAACTTCTTCATAAACCAAACAAACACTAAAACACACTTAAACCATTGTTTAAAACTTGTTTAAAACTTGTTTAAAACACTTCTTGGATTCCTTTTAGAACTGAGGTATAAGGGGGTATTTATATGAAACCCCAAAGCCAAGAGAAAACCAAGAAAAGACCAAAAAACCAACTCAGCAACGGCTCTAGAAACTATCCATTAGAACTGATATGATAGTGCGGTGGTCGATCGCAGCGGTCGACCGCGAGCAACAAAAAAACAGACTATGGCTCTGGACAAGCGACGGTCGACCGTGGCGGTCGACCGTGAAAGTCTCTGGACTACTTACGGTCGACCGCCACGGTCGACCGCGAGCCAACAAAACACATTCTGAGTTTTGAACTCATGGGCGGTCGACCGTGACGGTCGACCGCAAACAGACATATGGAAATAACAGGTTTGAACAGTATTCTGATTTTAAAACCCTGTTTAAAAATATCATTTAAATTCCATAAAATGTAAAACTTTGGGGAATGATTGTAGACATGATAATAAACATGCTACAATGACTGGTTTCCAAAAAGGACTTCCCAAATGAAAAATATCATCATTTTACAAAATAGGTCAAAACATGAAAATGTAAACATATGAATTTTGACATTTAGGCTAAGCCATGTTTTGAAACTTTGCACAATAATTATGTAGACTTAATAAAATATGTATATGATTATTGTTAAGTCTAAAAACTAAGAATACAATATTTTTACAAATACAATAGAAAATAAAACATATGAATATGTATATGAAAATATATTTGTTTCATATCTAAGTAGTTAAACCAAATCACAATAATAAATATGAAATATGTAATTTCATATTTATAAACATAAAAACCAAAACTTGTGTTGTATATATATATATGACTACATACATATACAAGGAAACCAATAAAATGTGTGTGTGTATGATATTGAGCTTAGAGTATCTAACACACATATAAAACCTAAACTAGATTACCCAAGCCGATCTTGATCTTCAATAAGCTTGACTTGGTACCCTATGTGGATGAAGCTGAACTTGGATCTTAAACTTAAATTGCATAAGCTTCACTCCACAATTCTGCCAACCTCCATTTGATATTGTCGTTGAAGCGCTATTCTATCCATCCTCCAACTCGTTGTTTAACTAGAATAAATACGAAAACACAAACACTAGACAAACAACATTAATGGTAAATTGTTTGTTAAACATCATCAAAACAAGAAGGCCAACAGCCCTATCACTTTAGTAGTTTGTTTACCCTTGTGTTACTTGTATATCTTTGCACATATATTGTTCATATCTCATTTGCTAGGATATATTTGTTAATAAGTTTTTAATTGACATAAATCAGATTAGATTAGAATAAACCCTATTTACCCCCTCTAGAGTTCTTTCCTAGTGGTATTGGGGTGTTTTCAGCAACTTCTGATGAGGAACACTTGGCCATTGCGAAATCTCAGTCCTCGAGTTCTCTCGTAGCACATGAGAATTCTGTGTACATGACTAGGAGCTCAGTTGACCTAGCAAGAAGGGTCGATGAACATTAGGCCATACTCCAGGCTTAGTAAGAGACTATCAATCAACTACGAGATCTGATGACTCAGCTTGTCGCAAAAAAGGTTCAAAAAGCCGAATCCTCCTGAAAGATGAAGTCGACAAAAGTGAAGGATAAAGTGAATGAGAATTCGGACCATGAAGCTCACAGTATAAAGTCCACCTCTGAAGAAGAGAAAGGGGGCGAGAACGAGCATAATCCTCTGTTGACCAAGATGGAGGAATTAGAAGCTCGTTTTAACACAATTGCCAATAGGAACGAGCTCCAAGATGGTGGAGTAGTGCGCCCTTATCCCGCAGAATGGGACACAGCGCCCTATCCTCTAAAATTCAAGGCCTCGACTCTACAGGCTTTTGATGGTATAAGATCGCCGAATCAACATCTATTACTTTAAATTGTAGACTGGAGATGTGATAGCGAACAACGCCATATTGACTCGCCTGTTTATCGGCACCCTTAAGGGGGTTGCCTTTGAATGGTTCATGAAGTTACTTGCTGGGTCTATTCAGAAATGGGTAGATCTAGAAAGGTTTTTCTTAGCCAGGTTCTTTGAGGATGATTCAGAAGTCTCTATCCCGAAGCTTCTCTCCACTAAACAGAGGAAGGGAGAATCCATAAAGATCTTTGTGGAGAGATTCCAAAGTATGGCCCTACGATGCCCATCGGGTATGACACTATCTACTTTGGTGGAAACTTGCAGGCAAAACTTGCAGACCTATCTCCTGGCTTAAATGGGAGTAGCAGAATGTCGTTCCTAGAAACAGTTGGTCTCACAAGGAGAGCAGGCAGAAGAAATTATTGTCCGGGTCAAAGATAAAGAAGCTAATAAGGCGAAGCCGCAAGCACAACGCAACTAAGGCAATGCTCCTAGATCCAAGGGAAAGGAGACTCTTGTCGCCGATATCAACACCCGAGCGCCACCTACGAAACAAGGTAAGGCATCAAATCAACAGAGGGCACCCAAGTAGAACTCTTTCAAGGAAGAACATGTGGACAACCTATTCCAGTTACTTCGAAAGAACAACAGATTGAATCTTCCTGAAGTAAACAAACCTGAAGAAGCAGGCAAAGTAGATGATCCTAACTACTGTCGGTACCACAGAATGTTAGGACATCCAACAAGAAGATGCTATATCTTCAAGGATATTCTGCAACACCTGGTCGATGCTAATGTACTCAAACTGAAACCAGAACAGAAGACTGTATCCACCAATTGGATATCGGTCCAGTTTGGAGATTTTTCTCCTGTAGCAACAGTGGACGGTGTTATCCCTATCACTAAGGGAGAAATATACATGAAGAATGCTGACCCGCATGGTCAGAAGGATAAAGGTTTGGTACCCCTCACTACTCCAAAAGGAGAAATCATATAGGTCCATCCTAACTTAATTAAAGACCAGCAATGGACAAGTGTATCAACAAAGAAGAAGAGAGGCAAGACAAAGTCATCTAATATGATTAGCCCCTCTATAAATGAGGATGATGATCATCTCAAACCTCTTACGGATTCAAAAGAAGAGAGGATTGTCCTTGCAGCAGATCAAGGAGGTAACCCTGGCTCCCGATCACGGAAAACATATTTGAAAAACTATAACCAAGATGCTCAAGGAGAACAAGAACAAGCCCAGGAGGCTGGGGGTTCTGCTCCTAAGAAGACGATCGATAAAGGAAAACAGAAAGAGTTTCTCTTCAACCAGAACCTTCTTCAACAAGAGACTAGAGGATCAAGCACGCCCTTCTGATTCAACGTCAAGACACAATTAGCTAACATCCCTGCAATGATCACCCTATACGAGCTCCTGCATTGTCCAATACCATAAGGGAAGCTCTAATTGAAGCTTTGACGAACATGGAGAGCTTTATTACTCAGGTCTCTTCGGTTCTAGAAGCTTCTAAAGAACAATCTTGTGTATAATGTCTACAAGCTGTAAGAAGTCTGCCATGCATATCATTCACTCATGAAGATATGAAAATTAAACACAAGCATGATAGACCTCTATATTATACGAGGTACATCAGCTCTTTTGAGATCAGTCGAGTCCAAGTTGACTCAGGTTCAGCGCTCAGTATCATGCCATACAGAGTCATGCAAGTTCTAGGGATTCCACTGCACTGGTTGAACTCCACTCAGACGACCATCTTTGGATTCAACACCAACAGTACACGACCCTTGGATAAAATCAAACTCAGGTGCAAAATCAGAGATCTCAAGTCCGAAGTGACTTATTACATCATAGATGCGGATACGTCTTACAATTTGTTGCTAGGACGACCTTGGATTCATGTGAATCGCATTGTCTCATCTACTCTTCATCAGGTCATGAAATATGCTGATGAGGAGGGAGATGCTAGAACTCTGATTGCTGAGAAGCAACCCTTCAGAGGAGTGGAGAACTTTCACACCGACTTGGTCTTCTATCTAGATTCCTAAGATCCTGGGTAATCGAATGAGGCTGCCGACAGTGGCAACGAAGCTAACATCGAGACCGATCTTAAGAAAGATTGTCCATGGGAGTTAAATTTTAATGTAATGGGTCAGAATGAAGATAATAACAATGTACCGAGTGAGGGCGAGTGGTACATTAATGAAGATTTTAATTTGGCGTACTTGTCAGATGTGTCCTCTAAATATGAACAAATAGGGAATTATACAGATGTAGGTACTGATTCATGGCGCATATTGTACGCTGAGGCTTCACTCGCTTTGTCTCTAAAATCATCCTTTGTTGCATTTGAAGAGATGGAGAATATGCAGAAGGTTTTATTTATGGTCCCGTCCAAAAGGAAAGGACAAAAGTCGATCTACTTTGGCAAGGTCAAACCTGAATTACTCAAGCGAGAGAGTTCAGAGGAAGAACGGGGAGACCCCCTATTCCATTATCATGAACCTAACTCCATCAAATTGATGAAAAGGATGGATTATGACTTTGGTAAACAGAAAGGTTTAAATTTTAAAAAATGAAGACGAGCGCCAATTCAGCTTTCTACTCCAGAAGGTAAACCTCTTGATTATTATCATAAAACTAAAAGAAGGTTAGCTTATGTCTCAACTCCTCCTCTTTCAGAAGATGAGATCGACAACTGCCTACGTCAAGACCATTCATCCAGAACATCCTCATGGGAATTCGATGTAAGTGTTGGAGCAATTTTTAAAAGCATGTCCGTGAACATGGCTTCAGTTAGTCATCTAGTTGAAGATACAGAGGATGACCAAGGACTGATCGAATCAACCAGCGATCCTTGAGTCAAATACCTTAATATCTTATGGGATATGTGTTTTGAACAGTGCGAGCCGCCCACCGAAGATAAGGTTATCTTGGTCAACATGGGGATGAATTCGATCCTAAACCAATCTTTATAAGCGAGAGCTTATCACCACCCGAGAAAGAAGATCTCATATCTCTCATCAAAGAATATATAGATGTCTTCGCTTGGAATTATGAAGATACGTCTGGTCTTGATCCTAAAGTAGTCATGCATCGTCTTAACATTGATCTGGATGCGAAACCCGTCAAGCAACAACAACGCCGGTTCCGTCCAGATATCATGGAAGCACTTGAGTCGGAAGTCAATAAGCTTATTGTACTCAGGCTTTATCAGAGAAGAACAATACCCTGATTGGGTTGCTAATATCATTCCCGTGCCTAAGAAAAATGGTAAGGTCTGAATCTGCATTAACTTTCGCGACCTTAATGTTGCATGTCTGAAAGACGAGTTTCCACTCCCCATCATAGATGTTATGATCGACAATACTTATGGGTATGAGAGGATGTCTTTTATGGATGGGTTTTCAGGATATAACCAGATAAAAATGTACCCTGAAGACGAAAGACATACTGCTTTCAGAACACCCCTAGAGGTGTACTGTTATATGGTAATGCCATTCGGATTAAAGAATGCTGGTGCAACCTATCAACGTGCCATGAATACAATCTTCCACAAACATCTACGCAAAAAGATAGAATATTATATGGACGATATTGTAGTGAAAAGCCAAAATAGAGGCGTTCATCTTGTAGATCTGAAGGCGATGTTTGACATCATGTGAGCACATCAACTGAAATTGAACCAACCAAGTCATTCCTGGAGGTCTCTAGCGGTAAATTCCTGGGATTCATAGTCACATCCAAGAGAATTTCTCTCGACCCAAAAAAGGTTCATGCTATCCAAGAAATACCGCCTCCAAGAAATATCAAAGAGCTCAAAGGCTTGCAAGGCAGATTGACATACATCCGGAGATTCATATCAAACCTCTTAGAATGTTGCCAGCCTTTCACCAAGTTGATGAAGAAAGGAGTTTTATTTGTTTGGGATGGAGATTGCCAAAAGGCCTTTGAGGAGATTAAAAGATACATCACTGAACCACCTGTTCTTGTGGCCACGATACCAGGGAAACCTTTTCTGTTATACGTGAGGGCTATGGATCATTTTCTTTGAGCTTTATTAGCTTAGAACAATGACCATGGACATGAGCAAGCAATATACAACCTTAGCAGAACCATGATTAGAGCTAAACACCAGTATAATCCGGTGGAAAAAGAGTGCCTTGCTTTAGTATTTGCTATCCAGAAGATGCGACATTATTTGGTTGGGCAATCGATTCATGTCATCTCCAAAGTAAATTCTTTGAGAATGCTCATGATGAAGCCGTCTTCTCTGAATTGTCATCTAGAAAAATGGGCGATCCTCTTATCACAGTATGATGTGCAATTTATGTCGTAGAAGGCTGTTAAAGGGTAAGTTTTGGCAGATTTCTTAGCCGGCCATCCGGTAACTGAATCATCCAAATTATGTAAAGATTTACCAGATGAAGTCGCTGAAGTTTGTGCAACTCAAGAAGTTATACAAGTATGGAAAATATTCTTTGACGGTGCGTCTAGAGCAAACCCTAATAGAGTATTCACTGCTGGTGTAGGGGTGATACTTGTATCCCCAGGTGGTCATGTAATTCCAAGAGGATTCTCTCTAATCGAGTCATGTACCAACAATGTAGCAGAGTACAATGCTTTACTACTAGGGATTCAGTTGACCGAAGAACTCAACATTTGACACCTCGAGGCTTACGGTGATTCTCAACTTATTGTGAATCAAATCCGAGGAGAATATAAAGTACGTAATGAGGACTTAGTCCCATATCACTTCGCCGTGCTAGAGTTAGCTCGAAAGTTTGAAGGCTTCTTCATTGAATATATCCCACGAGCTCAGAATACATATGCGGATGCTTTAGCCTCATTGGCAACTTCTCTAGCATTACCACCAAAAGAAGAGACAACGATATTCGTCATGGGTAGTGACTCATACCACCCGAAGCTTCCCTTAAAACACTGCTCAAATGGGACTACAACGGAGATCGCCTATGCAACTTTAATTGAACTGGAACCTAGGGATTAGCGATTCATGTATACTGACTATGTCTTGTATGGGATACTACCTGATGATGTTAAAGAGGTAGCCGCCATCAAACGGAAGGCTCTTCGATTCTTTTATGACACGGTCTCTCAAACTTTGTACCGTAAATCACATGATGGATTCTTACTTCGTTGTTTCTCTAGAAGAGAAGCACAGGAGGCTCTCAGGGAAAATCATGATGGGATGTGTGGAGCTCATCAACCTGGAGCTAAGTTAGGAGACCGTCTCCGACAAATTAGCTATTATTGGCCAAAGATGTTTTCAGATGCCGTCGACTACGCTAAACATTGTCACGCATGCCAAATCCATGGTGACTTTATTCATCAGGCACCAGGGAACCTGCACCCAACATTGGCATCTTGGCCATCTGAGATGTGGGGAATGAATATTGTTAGACCCATTACTCCGCCAACGGTCAAAGGACATCGGTTCATCTTGGCAGTGACCAATTACTTTTCTAAGTGGGAGGAGGCAATTCTATTGAAAGAGGTTAAAGCTTTAAACGTGATCAAGTTCATCAAACATCACATAATCTACATCTTTGAAGTACCAAGGTGCATAGTCCATGATAATGGAACATAGTTCATTAGTCATAGTTTTCAGAGATTATGTGACAAGTTTAGAATCCAAAGTGTCACATCGACAGCATACTATCTGTCAGCCAATGGCCTTGTGAAAGCATTCAACAAGACTATTGTGAAGCTTCTCAAGAAGTTTGTCTCCAAGAGCCGTCGCGACTGGGATGAAAAACTTGGCGAATGTTTGTGGGCCTACCACACAATAGTGAAGACCCCTACAAAAACCAGCTCATTCTCTTTGGTATATGGCTACGAAGTCATATTACTATAGAAAATCCAGATCCCATCTCTGAGAGTCGCCCTTACGGCCGGGATGACGGATGAAGAGCAGCATCGATTGCATCTTCAAGAACTTGAAGTATTAGACGATAGGCGAATTCAGGCTCAGCAACAGATCGAGTTGTATCAAGCTTGAATCTCTAAGGCTTACAACAAGAAGGTCAAAGAGTGAATCTTCAAGAAGGGTGATTTGGTTTTAGCTATCAGACGACCTATGGTGATGACGCACAAGACTAAGGGAAAGTTCAATCCTAAGTGGGAAGGACCCTTCATACTAGAATCAGTCTATCTGAATGGGTCATACCGTCTCATCAACCAGAAAGGCGACAGACTCATGATGCCTATTAACGGGAAATTTCTTAAGAAATATTACCCGTAAGCCATGAAGACCCCTCCTCCCAATCCCCAGCCAAGTCTGAGATAAGGGATCAACTTTCCCTAGGTTGAGGGTTGGTTATTCGTGTTTCCTTGAATAGAGAATAGCAAATCATGTTTATTTTCCCTAGCAAATTCGGAGATGAGGAATTGATTTTATTTAGACTGGGGGTTGATTACTTGGAATTTATTTGAATGGAGAGTAATAAACTATGTTAAATCTTCTCAGCTTGTATGTCGTCAAGTTAACATTACACTTCTGACGATTAAAATTTTCTAGAGTTATTCTAGGAGATCATAAAGAGAATTTTTGATTCATGCTAAGTTAACATTACACCTGTGGCATTTTCAATATTTTCATTATCTTAAATCAAAACATAGCAAGGGAAAGACAATGAGAAGCATTATAATATCATTTTCATTCAACACTGTTAGTCTAATACAGAGTGACAATGCTTGGTATGAAAATGATACAAGAATTTATCCCCAGCTAAAAGCAATATAAGATTCAAGCACCAGGGCTCATCTGTTTGAAGGATCTGAGCTTGGACTTAAGATCGAACAGCTTCTTCTCATGAGCTCCTCGAACTTGTTCTGCAATTTTCCTCCTAAGTTCTGCTTCAACAAGCGCTGCAGCAGTAATCTCTTTTCGAATACCCTCAGAAGCTTGTAGTTCATTACAGAAGTTCTTAAAAACTTTGTCACTTTGAAACTGAAGCCCTCTTATAACGTCTGCGTCTTAAGCTAACTAGGCCTTCTTCTGGGCTAGCTGAGTCTCTAGTCGAATAATGCCTTCTTCAGAGTCACAAATACCAGTAGCAAGACTACCCACATCAATTTGCATCTGAGTATGCTGCTCTTGTAAGATCACTATGTAGGCCTCTTTCTTAGATAAACTCTTGCGAAGGGCCTCTTGACGATGCACCCTCGAGGCTTGGGCAAGAGAAAGAGTTTGCTCTACTTCAGATTCCAAATCGGTGCGATGTAAACCTACAAAGGCCCTCAATTCTGCTTTCAAGAGGATAATGCTCTCTCTACAACGTCCAGTCCATTGTGCGTTGCCCAAGCTCTCAATGCTGTCTAGGCAGCTAGTCAGGAGAGGCTCGAAATCCTTGAAAGCAACTTGTCCAAGGCTAACGCCATCGATTGTTAATTTTATCGAACTCTCTTGCTGTTCGATGAGTTTCCGTAGGATTTTTGAACTCGGAGGAGGGGCAATCAGGTAGATTAAACTCATAAATTTGGTGGGAGCAGATCTAGAAATAGCTTCAGAAGGAAATTTTTCTGGTTGATCCTGTCTTGTGGTCACCCCATTAATATGTCCCATTGAAAGGATAGGTTCCAAACCCCCGACACTTGACTTCCCTTCAGCTTCCATATCCTTAGGAACACAGAAAGAGCCGATTGAAGCACTTTATCTCCTTTATCATCCGGGAGAGTGACAAATGCAGACTTCATCGCGTCCCTCTTTAGCTTTGCCTTCTTGGAGTTTTTGGCTACAACAGGTCTTCTTTTACGAACCCTCCTCTCGTATTCGCCCTCCTCCTTAGCAGTAAGGGCCTTCTTCCCCGACGATCATAATGAGTGAGGTTCAAAAGTGGGTGCTTCCTCAAGGATTTCTCCAGTCACCTTCTCTCCGCAAGCTTAGCAGTTGGTAGTTCTTCTTGGATCTCTCCATCTCCGACCGCCTCCCGTTTGCAGGATAAATATTCTTCTATCCTTGGTAGGCGAGTCCTTATAAAACCTTTTCTGGACTCATAAAGTCCTCGAATTTCATTAATGCAGGAAGTGTACATGTTATACTCTGGAATCCAAGAAGCCTTATCAAACTAGTTGCGGAAATCTAAGACGACAGAGTAGCTGAGTGGCTAGTTAGGCAAAGTGAATTGAGTATGGACCCCCTCAACAGAAAAGAAATATCATGCACGTGCACCCTCATACAAATTCCCGACTTGAGCCAATTCTGGGTTGGCGTTACCAACATAAAGTTGGTCATAGCCGGACTACTTAGTGAATCGAGAAGGTATGTAAGGTTCGATGATGTACTTCTCCCTCAGGCGAAAAACCAAATAACCCACTCTAATTGTGAGGAGCCATCTGAAGGCGCCCTCCTCCAAAGATGAGAATCCCTCAAAACCCATATTTGTAAAGCTTGTACCCTCCTCATCAGCCCCATCAAAATCAGGAAAGCAGTAGAAAATTTTATAATTGTCCCATTGGGACAAGAGCTGTCGAGTCTGGACTATGTAAATGTTGGTCCACGTGGCCGACTCGAGCCTCTGCACAAATAGAACAAAAGTCTTGCTATCGGTAATAATCCCTGTCATTAATGAAGCGCAATGCAACATGAATCAAGCCACCAAGTATGTGTACGTCACATGTACATGAGGTTGGGGAGTTTTGTAAACTTTCTTCCCAGCAATTTTGTCTCTTAGACGTCGACAAATTCAGAAGTCAATGTCCGTAGGCCACTCTACCATGGCACTAAGGAGACTCACGGGCCTTCCATGGGCTAATAAAATAGCTGGGTATACTACCCCAGCTAAGATAGACTTTACTGATTTCGATGGCACTACACAACGTTTCAGCTATATAATTAAGAAACCAACAAGGAGAGCAGTGTCAGAGATGAGAGTCACAGCCTGGTAGTGATAGCTGTCAAATTTAGTACCAGCTTCAAATCCATCCTCTGGATGCTTATTCCTATAGCTAGCATTAGCAGCGTTAATGTATGCTTTGATGCTTTTGGAAGAGATAGCAGCGAGTTGGGTCACGGCTGCATCTTTTTGACTCAAATTCTAAAAAAGATAGTCCGTCCAAGCAGTGTGCATAATACCTCCTCTGCGTAGCCCGATGACTTGAGCATAAATATGGAAGTGGCACATAAACTCCCAGAAGGTTGCATAAACCTCTGGATGTGCTGCTCTCAAGATAGAGAGCTCTTTTGTAGTAGGGAGGAACTCTTCATAGGGCATCTTTTCGAATGGTAGCCTTGATATTGCTTGCATTTCATGGAGAGCGAAACTCAGCTCTCCGACAGGTATGAAGAATATGCAGCTATCCAGATTGTATTGCTCTAACATAGCAAAGAAAGTGGAATAGCTTTGAACAATCCCACGCTGGATGGCCAACACCGGGATTGTAAGGCCGGATTAGGCAAGTGGCTCCTTAAGGTCTTTGAGGATAAAGTCCACCATGCGAGTCCACTAACCACCCTCTCCAAAATATACCCAATTGGGAGATCTGAACATCTGCACAGGAAATTCACCCCGAGCAAAAATGAATCGACGAATGAAAATGTTCGCCGAAAGGGGCATCTCTTGAGTGAGATCTTTTTTCTCAATTCTACCAGGTCTCAGGCCCTTGAGTTGTCCATCAATCTGTATATGAGCTCATCGACTAGATCCAAGCAATACGTTCTCCCTCTCCTTGACGAGGTCAAAAGCCAAACCTCTACGATAGCTGACACTCAGAAAATAAGAGAGCGAATACATTCTCTTCATGCTCGGGAGAAAGAAAAACGGTTGTTGATTCTGCGTAATAGCCTGGAGTCCTCCACGTGTATAAGTATTTCATCCGCCGCTATGCAATCTCCAAACAAGAACATTGGTTTTATGAATTGGTCATGGCTTCTCAGCGTCTCCATGTCCATGTTGGTGATCAAAATCCTAAGGGTAGAACATCTGGCTTCCATGATCAGGTGTGTCCGCTCTAAATCAGGGAAAGTGCACAGTGGAATTCTTTTATGGAAACCAAAAATCTCGTCGTCATCTAAACCACCAATGTACCCAAAATGATGGTCATGAGAAAGCGGCACATTGGGGAAAGCACTGCAAAATAAAAAGCAAAAAGTGAGTAGCAGAAACAAGTTACTGATATAAGTCCAAAAGACTAATCTACAACGCCGAGGTCAAGACCCCGCATTTTCAATCTCAAACACAAGAGCCGCATTCAGATTTAAAAAAAACACAAGAGTCAACACTGCATTTCATAATTAATACAGAGTCCTAACTCTGCGTTTCATAATTAACATAGAGTCCAAACTCTGTATTTCAGTTAGAAGAAAATGAGCCATCTTTCTCGTTGTCAAGAACCTATTTAGGGTTTCGAAAACTTATCGAAACAAGTTATCATGGCCATCACTTACCATAACAGGAAAGTCTACATGGTGGCTCTGACAGCGACGACATGCCCATGGAAGTAAGAACACCACCAACGTCTGTAACCGGCAGCGTTTCCAAAGTCATCCCTACGACTTTCTTAGAACCAGAGCTCATTCTTCGTGGCGCCATGGATGTCGGCGGTCAGTGAAGACGAAGATCGTTGAAGATTTCTTCGGGAATAGCGAGAGCTCTCGTTCGGAAGAGTCAAGACGAAATCAAGAAAGAGTCAGATGACTCTTGATTTGACCACTCAGGCTTATTTATAATAGCTGTTAAGCTGTAAATTTGGTATGGGATTCTAGAATAGAATCTCAACCACTTAAATGCATTATCAGCATTAATAGATAAGGCGGTTAGCCTTATTAAATGCACTGCACATGGCTGCGTTTTAATTTCCTAACCGTCAGGCTCAACCCTGTGTTTTTTTAACTCTAAACATAGAGTCAGACCTGCGATTCAACTTTTCAACACGTGTGTCAACTCTACGCTTCGACTAATCAAATGCAAAATTCCCCTTTGCATTTCAGATCTCAAACGATGGGTTTAATCCACATCTCCAACATGGCAATTTTTCGCATGAAAGTCATGTATCACAAACTCTTTTGACAGAGTGTTGACAAAACCTTTGTACATTTTCAATAGGGCCCAAGCTGTATCAGCTGGCAAAATTCCTTAACGTCGTCAAGTTAACATTACACTTACGATAACCATTCGTCCCCACAGAGCTTGGATTCAGTTTGTATCACCCCAATGTGACAACAATTCTTCTGTCAAAATCAATTTATCGACTCTCACCAACAGAGCGATAAATCCCTCAAAATAGCCCAAATTGCAATCAATTTATTAAATCTCCTTAATAGAGTAATAAATAATCAATTTATCAACTCCCTTCAACAGAGTAATAAGTTTCCCAAATCTTGTTCACATCACAAGTACCAAAATTCATCGCCTCTGATGATAAACTCATTTAGCAATTCTCCTTAGTGAGACGCTAATTTCCAAAATCTTGTTCAAGTCACAAGTACACAAATTCCTACCATGTTAATATCATATCTCTGATAATCAACTTATCAATCCTTGTCAATAGGATGATAGATTCTCAAAGTTGCTCTGATCGCAACAAATTCCTATCACGTTAATATCACACTTCTGATAATTAACTTATCAATCATCGTTAATAAGATGATAGGTCCTCAAAGTTGCCCCGATCGTAATAAATTCCCATCATGTTAATATCATACCTCTGACAATCATTCTCGTCACGTTAACATCATACCTCTGACAATCATTCCTGTCATGTTAACATCATACGTCTAAAATAATCAACTTATCGACTCTCTTCAATAGAACGATAGGTCTACAAACTCGTCACGTTAATACTACACCTCTAACAAACACAATTGCTTATCAATCCTTTTCAATAGGATGATAAGTCTATAAATTGTTGTTATACCTTTAATAGTTAAAGCTCCCTTTCAACTTATTATTCTTTTGCATATGAGTAACAAATGTTCATAAAATTCCCAACGGATTAAACTTTTCTAGAATTACCCCAAGGGGTGATAAAGAATGAAAATTTCTAAATTTCACTCTAAGTAAAAATTCAAGCCAAGTTAATATTACACCTCTAGCGCTTATAAGTTTTCTTCAGTGTTTCAAATGAAAATGCAACACAAGAAGAAACAACCTTGTTAATTCTTTAATAGAATATCCAAGGAGAATGACAATCAACTCTAAGGGTTTGATGATTTTTAAACAGAATATCAAGTGCGGGAGGTAATAACCATCCCCAATAGATTAAAACTTTCTAGAATTGTCGTAAATGATAATAAAGATAAGTATTAAATCTTACTTTCTGAAGGAATTTATGCTAAGTTAAAATCACACCTCTGGCATTTTCAATTATTTTTATTGTTTTAAGTCAAAATATGACACATAAGAAAAAGTGAACAGCTAGAATGACATCACTTTTTACTCAAAAACGTTAAGAATTGATACAAAATTTTGTTCGTATAGAGCAATACAAAATTAAGGCCCTGAGCCTATTAAGTTAAAAGATGCGAGTCGTGACTTTATAGCAGAGAGCTTTTCTTCATAAGTGGCTCGTACCGTTGTTTCAGCTCTCTTCTTAAGTTCATTCTCATCCGGCATTGCCATGGTAGCTTCCTTCTGGGTACTCTCAAGAGCCTAGGCCAGTATGCGGTAAGTAGCATAAGTCTTTACGCTTTCAAGAGTGAGCCTTTTTAGGATTCCTTCCTCTCGATCAAGCTCAGCCTTGTGCTGGGCAAACTCAACTTCTAATCGATCAATTACTGCTCGAGACGTCTGTATAGCGGTATTGGAATCATTCACTGCTTCCTGCCTCTTAGCGCATTGGCTTTTCAAGAATGCAATCTCAAGCTCTTTTTCAACTAGGCTCTTTTGTAGGACTTCATACTTATGTGCTGCTTCAGTCTGAAAATAAGCAAAAGTTGATGTAATCTGAGTAGTAAGATCAGCACAGTACTATTCTTCCAAAGCTTTTAAGTCCTCTTCCAAGCAAGAGATACTATCTGAGCAGCGATGAAGCTATCGAGCATTGTACACGTATCTGATACTACTCAGATAGTTCAATAATATTAGCTTGAAAGAATCGAATGAAGCTCATCCAGTACTGCCTTCTTCAATTGTCATCTTCATGATATACTCCAACTGCTCCATAAGAACTTTAAGTATGGAGGGAATGACCATCGGGCTTAGAGAAGCAGCAGGAGATGCCACTGGGAGTGCTCGCATACTCTCAGTCCCCGCAAGCTTGAGAGAAATCATCAACTGAAGCGATTTCTCTGGTGAAGGAGTTGTCACCATCAGTGCTTGCTCCATGAGAGAAGTTGTTATCGCCTGCTGCTCGGGAGGCGGAGTCATGTCAGTAGCCTCGTGATTCGAGGATCCTGCATATGAAAGCAGATAGCATACAAAAAGAAAATACCAAAAAAGTTCAGCGTGGACAACACTTACCGACGGGAGAAGAAGGGATGTAGGCTGATGCCTTATTAGAAGAGAACGGTGGTGAGATATCCCAATCACCAAGATCATCATCGTCATGGCCATTATCATCATCCCCATCATCATCACCGTCGTCGTGGGAAGAGGTATCATAATCCACTTCCTCCTCGCCATCTGCAACTGAAGGTCCAGGGGAACTCACGACCGCGGCTGGCTTAGTTTTGATTCATGTTGTTGGGCTAGGAATTGTATCCCCTATAAGTGGCATTAACGCTGAAGTGGTGGGAGATTGATTTTTGTTAAGTTTTTAGGTTTGGCCACTGTAGGTTCATCTATAGGAGGCCTAACCCCTTCAGATGGAGTTGTTGAAGGTATCACCTCTGTGGTGGAAGAAGCGACACATGAAGCTTGACTTGGACCTATTAGAGCAACATGGTCCATTGTGGGAAAAGATTCTACATCCCTAGTAAATGACTCACCCTCTTCCTCTTCATCACCTAAGGGGTGATAAGAAGAAGATCCACTTAATAAAACAGGACCCATAGAACGGAGTCTAGTTCAATGGGGAAGGCTTGCAGAGAAAGGTTCTTGTCTTTCCTCTCTCTCAGTGGACTTAAAAGCATCCGCCATCAACCTCTCTCTACGTTGATTCCTAACAGGAGAAGACCCTACTATCAACTTTCGACGGGTCCGTCTGTTATACTCACCAACTTCTTCTGATATAAGAGTCATTTTCCTAGCAGCTCTTGTTCTAGGAGTTTCAGCTACCTGAGGTTCCCTGGTTTAAGCTTCTTCAACTGACCGACCCCCTTTGTCCTCAGTAGTCACTTTTTCATAATCCAAGTATTCACCTATTCCTCTTAGACGAGACATCCTATATCCCCTCTTGGAAGCATACATTTTTTTGATCTCCTTCAGTCCATATAAGTTTAACTTGTACTTGGGCATCTGAGAGGCGACATGGTACTAATTACAGAAGCCCGCTGAGGTAAAAGAATTAGGCATCTTATACAGCAGTTTGAATGTCGCCCCGGTACAACCCGCTACTGAGTAGTACCAAGCCCTGGCTCCTTCGTACAGATTACTAACAACGACGAGTTGAGCCCGAGGATTCCCAACATATAATTGGTCATACCCAAATTGTTAGGCAAACCTATATGGTTGGTACGACTCAATTATACACTTTTTCCCCTAACGATAGAGAAGGTAGCCCGGCCTGCTATTGAGCAGCCAACGGAAGACACCTCTATTAAATAAAGTAAAGTCGTTGGTGCCCTTCACATCTTGGAATACTCTACTATATCCTCCATCTTCAAAGTCAGGGAAGCAACGAACAATGTGGTAGTTAACATCTCTCGACAAAATCTGGCAAACCTTAACCACATATGTCCCCTCCTAAGTGGCCGCTTCTAACCGTTGTACAAATGGAATGAACACGTCGCCTTGGGAAGAGGGAGCACTCATTAGTGAAAGACAGTAAGAAACGTACCATTCCATAAGATAGGTATACGGCAATTGCACGTGAGAGTTGGGAGTTGTAAATTGCTTCTTTTCTCCAGAACCTGTCTCTACTTAGATGAAATCCAGGGCTAGTTCATGCAAACCATATTGCAAACAATTTATCATTGCGAAGAGCAGGTTGAAAGGTATCCCATGACCTAAAAGGACAGCCAGGTACATTACCTCGACAGTAAGAACATCTACATGCCTGGAGGGGACTACACAACGTTTCAACCACAACATGAGGAACCCTGCCAATAAAGTCATATCTGATATAGGGATTGACGCTTGATGATGGAAACTCTCAAATACAGTCTAAGCTGGGAAAATATCCTCTCTTCCCTCATTAACATAATGAGCAATAGCATTATTGATCCGACCTTGGATGTCTTTTGGAGTGCTCACAACTAGACGACATACAGCAGCAGCCTTGTGAGTCAGATTTTGAAATAGATATTCTGCCCACGACAACTATTTTACACCACTTTCTCTTGTTCCTGTCAATTGAGTGCAGATCTGAAAGTGACACATCACTTCCCAGAGAGTGCCATAAATTTTAGGGCTGGCTTTTCTCAAAAGGTTAAGCTCCGCTGCTCCTGGAACAAACTTCTCATATGATAGATCCCCGAAAGGAAGACCAGAGATGTCGTACATCTTATGGATAGCAAATCCTAACTCTCCAACTAGAGTGAAGAAAGTATATGTCTCCAGATTATACCATTCTAATATTGCAAAAATTTTATAATGGTTCTAAGCAATTCCATATCTAGTAGCCATTACAGGACAACCGAGTCCAAATCTGGTTAATGGTGCTTCAAACTTATTCAAAACAAACTCTGTCATCCGGGTTCACCATCCTGCTTTTGTAGAATGTACCCATCCAGGGGACCTAAATACTTGCATAGGAAATTCACCTTTCACTGCCATAAATCTCCGGAAGAAGGTGTTAGCCGGGCTAGCCACTTCACCAATGGGCATTCTCTTAAAAACATGCATGGAGCTAGAGCTGACACCTGTCGATTGTAGCCTACAGTGCGGACGCCATAAAAAGTTAGAGCACCAATTGCAACTCCGTCCTGCTCCTTAACAAGATCCCAATGCATGCACCTTAGAGTGGAAGCACATTGATAGTATGAGAGAGAGAACATCCTCTCCATGTTGGGTAGAAACAGATGGTGATCTCCTACCTTCCTCAACCATTTATAATCCCCATCATACATGATATCCTTCTCAATTTTGACAGAGTCTCCAAACAAAAATGTCGATTTGTTAAACTTTTTGGGGTATGCGTTTTTGAATCTGACATCTGTAACCAGAATTCTGAGAGTCGCTGGAGAGGCTTGAGTAATGGTATCCGCATGCTTCTTATCAGTATCTTTGAAGATGGGAACTCCTGGCATAGGTTGAACGTCATGTTGCAGCTCACGCCACCTTCATGCCCAAAATGATGACGGAAGGAAAGAGGCTCATCGGTATAGCACACTGCAAATAGAAGAGAGAATTAGTTAGTGTAGAACCAAAGAAAATCTAAAAGGACTTAATTCAAATGCAGAGTTCAAACCTGCATTTCAAAAAGTCAAACGCAGAGTTCAATCCTACGTTTCAAAAAGTCAAACGTAGAGTTCAAACCTGCGTTTCAAAAAGTCAAACACGGAGTTCAAACCTAAGTTTTGAAAATTTCAAACGCAGAGTTCAAACCTAGGTTTCAAAAAAATCAAACACAGAGTTCAAACTTGCATTTCAAAAAATCAAACGTAGAGTCCAACCCTGCATTTCAAAAATTTAAACGCAGAATTCGAACTCTATGTTACAACATCGGAACGAGTTTCCTCATTGTGCAGAGATCAGAACTTGTCAAATCAAGTTTTATAGCCACGAAAGTCAGGACTCACCACCAACGAGAGGAACTTGCGGCGGCGCCTATGCTGTGGCGATGCCAGCAGTCAAAGCCGAAGATGATTTTTGAGCTGCGGCAGTGGCTATCTTGGATTTCGAGGCAGTCTTCTTCTTGGGTGTCATTGGTGCTGACGACTGGAGAAGATAAACAGTGCCCATATGAGAAATTAAATGAAAATTTTTTGTTAAAAGATCTGAGAAGATGAAAGAGTCAAATGATACTTGATTTGACCATAACGGTCTATTTATAGATAGCTATGAGCTGTCAAGTCAGAACGAGATTTTAGGTAAAAATCTCGCCTAAAACACGACCTTTGCGTTCGTATTGGTTGAACTTTCCTGCATTTCAAATCTCAGACGCAAGGTTCATTTGTGCATTTTTGGCTTATCAACACAAGCTTTTCAACAGCCCTTATTGGTTGGGCGTTTCAAACAAATCGCACCTCCTTCAATTTGCTTTATCTTGGTCCTTATGTCGAATCACCATCATCATTAGGATTATTGTACATCCTCATATACTCAGAGAAACTAGTAATGGCCATCAAGGTGATGAAAGCTGAGAAGAAACTGATTTATAATAAAAAGTTATGCAGCCTCTTGGATGAGTACAGATAGGTTATAATTGATAATGTTGACACTATCGAGCTCGATCCGTCGCACAACTCATCCTTCCAAATGGCTTAACATTCCAACCAAGATTAACAAGGATACTGTTGAAATCATTATCTTAGTTGAATTGATCAAGAAAGGTGACAAAGTGGGTCCCTATGAGGCTGTCCTCCTGTCCAAATTTGGTTCAAGGTCATTCTCATATGGGTTTGTGGTTCTCTCTGTTTATGATAATGGATATATTTTCAGCCCAAAAATGCTCAGCCTCACTGAAGAGCACCTCGTTGACAAGTCTGTAGCTGGTGTTTCTACAGTTGCTTCACTGTCATTGGCTCTTTCTTACCCAACTCTTGCAGCTATGCATGGGGTGTTCATCAATACCTACAAGAATCCTTTAGCTGGTGTTGTTGACACTGAATACACCTCTATATAAGTTGAAGGAGTATCTTAAAGATCCAAACAAATTCGCTATTGCTATCACTCCTGTTATATTGGTTGA
>NC_033803.1:59426825-59431458 GCF_001876935.1 Asparagus officinalis | reverse complement strand
TCCTGCTGCCGAAGAAGAGGTAAAAGTCGATCCTACTAATAAATCTAACGATGATGTCTTGGACTTTAGCTTGTTTATCAAGACACAAAAGTTATCTTGTTTAGTTTAAGAACCACCTTAAACCACTTCTACGCATTCGACGGAAGTATGAGTTCAATCATTACCAAAGGAGATCTTAAGGAAGTTAGCGAAGAAGTCACTAAATATAGGAAGCAGAACTGTAACATACAACAAATTTCTACAATCGAATTCATGATATCTTTGAAACAGATATAGTGAACCGTCATTCAACAACAGATCTCAAATCAATTTGGAGATCCAAAATATTTTGAAAATTCATTCCAGTCAACCGCAAACTTTCAAAAACTTTGATGGGGGTTCTGTAGACTGTCTAAAAACTACTGCAGATAGTTGATCCCCATCAAACACCAATGATGGTAGTTATAATTTGATGACTTCCATAATAACAATTCCATAATTAAATCAACAAATGAAGGCTACAATTAGAAGATTTTTATGTAGATCGAGAAAGTTATAATTCGACGACCTTCACAACAATCGATGGAAACTCTGATTCAACAGTCTTCATAGACAACTACGGGAGTTACAATCTGACGACTCCTACATTTTAAGGAGCTAAGGTGGAGATTACAAAATAATGATCTCTGCTAATGCCCTAATAAAAGAGATTAGAAGTCAACGATCTCTTTAAATTCCAAAACATAGAGTTTATTTTTGCACGAACACTGCGTTTTCAGCCTTAGGCACGTGCCCAACTCCGTGTTTTAGGTCTACGTAGAGTTCGGACCCAGAACGCTAGTTTTGACGTTTGACTCATTCAAATATGAGTTGAACGGTTCCAGAAACCGTTTTTCCCCATAATTTGAGGGATTCCGCCTACTTAGGAGCGGATTAAGGGGCAATTACATGCCTTAATCCCCTATAAATACGAGCAAACTCAATTGAGTTCAGGATTGACTTTTTGCATCAAAAAAATATCATATAAAGGGAGATCGGCGGCTGGATTTTTTGTCATTGGAGGACCTTTTAGACATCTTGGAGTATCTTTTGGCAACAAAAATCCTAAGAGATTTGGTACTTCGCTTATTAACCAATTTTTCAGTTCAAATTAACTCCTTTACATAGTTTAAACTCGCACGAAGTTTATAAACTCGTAAAGAGTTCTAACTAACTTGCCTCGCAAGTTTCATCAATTGTTCCAGTGAAATGAAGCGTTCAGATCGTCAACGAGAAGAAAACTCGACAGGAGTTTTGAGGGAGGCATCTCATCACTATCATGAAGAACCCAAATTAAACAAAGAGAAGGATCTCGGTTGACCCTTCACTCTTTTATAAATCGGAAAACCGATCGAGAAGATTTGTAATTTCTTTTTTAAGTCTGTTAGAGAGAAGTTGTATCGAGAGAATTGAAATTAATTTTTTTTTCTGAGCCTGTCAGAGAGAATAATACAAATTTAATTCTTAATTGTCTTCTTCGAATTTTCCTACCAAACAATAACATGGCCTAAAAATCTGACCTCGAATAACCAGAATTCACACTTGCTAAACCTAGCATACAACAAGTGCTCCCGCAAAGTCTATAGTACCAACCGTAAATACTGCTCATGCTCAGCATCCGACCTCGAATAAATAAGGATATCATTGATAAACACTATCACAAACTAGTCCAAATATGGACGAAAAACCCGATTCATCAAATCCATGAATACTACGGGTGCATTGGTCAGCCTAAATGGCATGACAAGAAACTCGAAAGACCCATATCGAGTCAGAAAGACGGTCTTGGGAACATCCATCTCCTGAACCCGCAACTGATGATAACCGAAACGAAGATCTATTTTTGAGAAACACTAGGCTCCCTGCAACTGGTCGAATAAATCATCTACTCTCGATAGTGGATACCTATTTTGGATAGTAACCTTGTTCAACTCGCGATAATCGATGCACAATCGCATGCTCCCGTCTTTCTTCTTCACGAAAAGGATCGGCACCCCCCACAAAGAATGACTCTAATGAATAAAACCCTGAGACAATAACTCATCTAACTGGATTTGGAGCTCCCTCATCTCAGCAGGCACCATATGATAAGGTGCTCAGGAAATCGATGCGGTGCCTAGCTGTAACTCTATACAAAACTCGATCTCTCTCACTAGAGGTAAATCTGGTATGTCCTGGAAGACATCCTGATACTCTGAGACTACTCGCGTCTCACTCAAATCTATGCCCCGATCCCGCAACATCACCTCCTCGACGTATGTCAGAAACGACTCCGCAATCTGGTTGCCCCGTAAGGTCGCTATCACCAACTCAGATCCATCACAAGCTCACATGCTAACTGTCTACGTAAAACAGTCGATATTCACATGATAAGAAGATAACCAATCCATACCAAGGATAACATCGAACTCAGACATATGCAACATGATCAAATCAATCACGAACTCAGAATTATCTAAGCTGACAACACAATTCCTACAAACACTCTCTAAAGAGACACCTCTCCCAAAGGAGTAGATACAGATAATGAAATATCTAACGGCTGCGCTACAAGCTGAAGTCTAACCATAAACTCATAGGAGATGAAGGAATGCGTAGCACCAAAATAAAAAAGAATATGTGTTGGAAAGGAGTTCACAAGGAACGTACCTTCCACCACGGTCTCGCTCGTGCCATGGTCGCGAGGAACAACTACATATACTCTACCAGTAGCCGAAAGCTGCTGTGCTATATCGCCTAGAACGTATGGGACTATCTGTCCCTGCTAGACCTCCGGAATAGCTCACACCTATCCCTCAATCCTCAGGACTGCTGGCGGTTGTAGGCGTCAAAAATTATCTAAAGGTTCCCGCATGTAGTTCGAAATGGAGAATGCGATGAATGCTATTATCCGAGTTAGAGAGGATTATCCAAGTCAAAGAGGGTCATCTGATGCTATAAAAAGAAGTGAAGGAATGCATGTGAAATGTCAAAATGTGTGAAACGACAAAGCAAATACAATCAGTAGGGCTCTAGAGTGACCCGCATGAAGAAGTAAAATTTTGACCATGATGAAATTTGAATCTGAAAAATCTCAAAAGACAAAAGTTGTATCTCTTTTCATCAGATTTTCAATGCATCTTGAATCACTTCATTCTAAGGTTGGACATGAGAATTAGATTCAAAATACCGAAGATAGTACAAACTGTCTTGGAAAATCCGAGTCACCTCAAAGTGACTCGAAAATTCCGAGTCATTTCGAAGTGACTCATGCCCAGGTCAGCTCCCGATGTGTTTTCTGATAAGATTAGCTTTTAGAACTCAATGGAGTCATCCATAAATATGTAGGGTTATCCTTAAACGTGTGGAAGCTGTTACACAATCGAAAATCCACCTAAACGAATAGTAACAGTTATTCTTCGATCCTATCCACAAACACGACATTTATAATCTATAAATACACCCCTAGCACCCTCATAAAGGTAGATCTGAAGGGAGCCATGAATTTCAGAGGAGCTAGGACGATGTTCTGACAAATTTGAGAGAGGCTAGCAAGATCTTGGCGAATTCATGTGCATAAAGCGTGGTTTCAAGAGATCTGAAACCCGTTCCACCATTCCTTGATATCACACTATGTTTTGATCTCAAGAAGAGTAGTAATCTCACTTTGTTGAGATTATTTACTTCTGTAATTATTTTCTTTGTGAAGCAAGAGCATTGATCTTTTATACCAATCAACCGGATCTGATCTGTAGCGATCCACGGATAGAGCCCAGCGCAGGCAAAGATCTCACGCAAGTATCAGGTGATAAACGTCCTCTGTGTGTGTTTCTAAAGAGTTATATATATTTTATTTTTATTGTGTAAGAAAGTCTTATAAAAAGACTAACTCTTTTGAACTTGTTGTAAACGACTGAAGTTGTAATGAGTTCTGTAATGAATAAAATAACTTTCGACGCAAAGACGCTGGTGACCACAGTGGGAGCCAACAGACTCGTCACCGAGGCTGTCATGTCAAAACCAAAAATTAATATCCCGGGTGATTCAACGGTCGAGTACGAGTTTGACGAAGCCAAGTTCGAGGAATATTTCTCTCGTCTTCATCAAAATCCTCCTCTCCCTGCAAGTGTGGAAAAATCTCATCTTTGAAAGAGGCGTATTCACCGAAGAAGGCTACAAGTGACTTCGTTTGCTATAACTCCTCTCCAATCAAGGAGTTGTTCAATCAAAGTACGCTAACTCTAACGAAGAGGGCTCACCAGAGTCGACGCCAACGCCAAGCTCGTCAAATCGCCAAGGCATTAGAACAAGTCAATGGGATTCGTTACTATGCAGACTGGGAGTTTAGGAAACATCAAGTAATCCAGCTGCCTCAACAACAATTTGTTGTCACTTCCTCTAAACCATTGACGGAAGGGTGGGTCCTTGTCAAAAGGACTTGTTCAACTCGAAGGGAACACATCCAAAAGGGCCGCACACATACTACATATGCGCGTGCCTTAGTACGAAAGGCGCAAGACATGAAGAAGGAGAAGGTGGCCAAAGAGCTGCCAAAGTCCCACCAAATCTGGGTGCCAAAGACCAAAACAACATGAAAGTCAAGTGCGAAGGCGGTAGGAGAAGGCCCTGGCAGCCG
>NC_033803.1:59420534-59426815 GCF_001876935.1 Asparagus officinalis | reverse complement strand
GCCACCTCAAATTAGCTCGGCCAAGGCCGAGCCACCTCGAAGTGTCTCGCGCCAAGTCCGCCTCCTGTGGTTGTTTCCTTGCCTCCGTCAGCCTACGTTCCCACTCCGTCTACTCTTGTACCTCTGGTGAAACCTCACGGTAGTGTGGATCCATCAAAATCCAAGATGAGGATAGTGGATCGTTTTGGCCCTTCACACAAAGATTGAGGCAAAGTTTTAGTGAACAAAACCCAAGTAATTCCATAGACTAGGGGTCGTACACGTCTTCCCGTCAAGTCATCTGTTGCTCAATAGTGTCCTACCGCCTCCAAACAAACCGAGACACCTTAATGCACATGTTCGTGCGCTGTTCACAAGAGGACTCCTGGAATCGATCACCTAGGGATTCATATTGAAACCCAGGAGCCCGTTAAGGTTACACGCTCGCAAGGGAGTGGTCCTAAACGTGTGACTCCTGATGCGACCTTGGATCATTCAAAAGCGATAACAAATCATCCCGAGAATATCAACAAGGTTATTCATCCCCAAAAGAAGACGTGTCCATCAAAAAACAACGTTATACTTGGGGTATCATACCAACAAGCGATGGATTACTCTAATGAGCTGCACCATCAGACTGGGAGTGTGAAAAAAGTCTAAAAGGAGGGTGTCCGAGAAACCAGCTCTCACTGTCCATGTGGGAGATCTATCAGGGTAGTTTTATCAAAATGTAGCTGCCCCAGGACCATTTTATAAAGGGTCTTGATATTCGAGAAACTTGCTACCGAAGCATTGAAGCCCAAGTCAAGATGTTTCCATGAGAGAAAATCCACTGTTCTAGATGATGAATTCCCTGAAATCACCATCAACATGGTTGACAAAGAAAAGTTTGTGATTGCTTCAAACGGCTCTAATCCCGACTTTTCTCCTGGAAGAAAAGTCAATTCAGGGATAGCCCAACGAATGTCTCGGCTGTAGTAAGATGCCATCGGACATAGGGATTACCTGAGGATGCACGAAGGACTATCTTCATAAGACGAACTATTAGATACTTACTCCATAATTGCCTCCAACGATACAATATCCAGCATGAGAGAAGCAAGGGAGTCGTTCATAATCACTCCCAACCTAGTAGCTCAAATGCTTCAAGAAGCTTTAGCACGATAGTGAGAAGAACTCAGAGCTAAAATGAAAATGGAGATGCAGTTGACCATGCAGTAGATGAGAGAGTTACAGGATTAACGACTTCAACCACTACCTGAGTCCAGTCAGCGGGTTGAATCCAGTCGTCGCACTCAGAATGACATAGTTGACAGTGATCTAGAAGTGGGCGAAGTCATCATGGCTGACGCACCCCTCAAAAATACTGGGGGTGGCCCATTCGCATCTCTCAGTAACACTAGGGGTGGTTCAATTGCACCACTCAATATCGCTAGGGGTGGTTCAGTTGATCTTTCTCGACATCCTCCGAAGAAAGATGTGGGCAAGGATAACAAGATGATGCAGGAGCTGGAAGATAAGGTCAACGCCTTACTATTAACTCAAGAAGTGAAGAGGACCGACATTACGTGTCCATATCCAAGAGAGTGGGATTCAATCCCGTACTCGGTTAAGTTCAATTTGATTAACTTCACGCCGTTTGATGGGAAATGTTTACCCACTCAACACCTAATTTATTTCGAGTCCCACCTGGGAGTGATCTCCGGGAATGAACCCCTGATGATTTGGTCATTTGTGGGCACCCTTCGTGGGGCGGCCTTCAATTGGTATCGACGTCTTAAGCCGAGGAGCATCAACTGCTAGGATGACATGGAAAGCTCGTTCCTCAACAATTTCTTCAATAATGACACCGAAGTATTGATACGGGTGTATCTTCTCTTCAGGAGCTTAGCGATCCTCATGGGAGCTTGAGGATAGGAGATTCTCATATCTTGGGAATAGGAGCATGGATGGAGCTAAAGAAGACGGTGAAAGAAGTCAACAGGAGCGAAACGCAAAAGAACAGGGTAAACTGGCAGATCTCTGGCCGGTCGACCGCAGCACACATGCCGGTCGACCGGAAAACCTGCACAGTGCAGGGTTTGAGAAAACTCTCTGGCCGGTCGACCGGACCAGGATTGGCGGTCGACCGGATCGCGATATTTAGCTTTTCCTGGTTCGTTTTTGATTCTGTTTTGACAGGGATTCCTGATCCTTTTGGACTTGTTTATTTACAAGATTACTACCACGTTGTAAACCCTATAAATAGGGATTGTTTAGGGTTCTAAACAAGGAGGTTAGAGGCCAAGATGTAGTCCTAAAGGGTTTTAGGTCTAAGTGAAATCCTGATCAAAAGGATTAGGGTTTAGATTGTAATCAGATCTCAGAGAGAAGTGATCAAGAGAAATTCTAATAATTGTATTAGGGTTTAGAGAGAGAGAGTTGAGAGGTTGTTCTCGATTCTAGTGAGATTGTCACGCCCCGCTTCCCAAAATACCAGGGAATCGGAACGTGAACAAGCCCGCGACGTATTAGACTGAGGAGAGATAAGTGCTAGACATCTTCTTCTCAATCTAATACGCTAAGCGTCTGGAAATAAAACAATACGAAGTCACAGGTCCCCGATCACACATAGCAAGAATACAATGAACAACTCAGAATGGAAAAGATACATATCACAAATGAATATCATCCAAGACATAATATTCGGGTCAAACATGCCCTTATACAAAGTCCAACTAGGAAATAAGAAATACATAGTCCATAAAGAAAATACTGTTAAAATACTAAGTCCATCATCAACTAGAGAAAAGTACGGTAAAAGAGTTTTAGTGTCCAACTACTACTACGGAATAAAACTACTACGCTTAAGCTGGTTCTTCTACTCCTTCTGCAAGACACCCCTGCTAAGAATCTTCTGGCTCCTGTACGATCCCGTACTGAGGCTGCTCATCTCCTAAATCTGACGTACACCCAGAAAATAGGAGTACGTCAGCGTGTGAAACACACGGCAAGATCCCCCAAGGCAGGAACAAAATACAATAATAATAATGATAAAATACGCATGGTCAATGTGATAACAGAAATAGAAATAGAACATGTGATGATGGTAATAACAATGGAGGCGTGCAACTGGAATACTAATAATCAGACAAATCCAAAAATCAAACAAGTAACAAGATCATGCAGATAGCGATCAGAAACCATCCAAGCAACAAGATCATACAATAGATAGAATTAATATTTAAAAATCTACAACAAGAGACGTAGTACGTCGAGCGAAATAATCCAAACAAGGAAACCCTCATGTATATACCATATGTCTCAAATTGTAAATAATTAAATATTAATCCCGATCTATGTAGTAGTACGTCGAGCGAAATAATCCAAACAAGGAAACCCTCATGTATATACCATATGTCTCAAATTATAGATAATTAAATACTAATCCCGATCTATGTATGAAAAGGAGTACAACCGGCCTATATCTCACAAGAATCATACTTAGTCAAGAATCGATGTCATGTAACCAACTATCTCATCACTCATCTCAAATAATCAACAATCTCAATATCCCTGCTCCTCAGACCCACCCCAGGCCGAAACAAGACGCTGGCGCGAGCCTGGAAAATAAATAATAATCTCGATATCACCTCACCTCAGACCCACCCCAGGCCGAAACAAGACACTGGCGCGAGCCTGGAAAACAATCAATAATCATAACCGCTCACATGGACCAAGACTTCTCACCTTAATTCTTGTTATTCCAAGTCAACTATACACGAGATTCTAGATCCTAACTGTGTCATACAGGTCACTATAGTCAGGTACTTCTCATGATTCTTAACATGGAATAATAAACGTAATTACGCTAAGCGTCAAAGTCATAAAGTGTGAACAGGGGGTCGTGATCACATGCAAGAAACATACGAATGTAAAGCTACTATTAACAATGCAAGATGAAACTACCATTATAAAATTCCCAGAATAATTTACTTTAAAAAATTATCTCCTTTATTAATTCCAAGAATAATTTCCTTTAAAAATTATCTCTCATTATAAAATTCTAGAATAACCTTCTTAAAATATATTTTTTTTATTCTTTATAAACAGTAATACTTTTAATTTTATAAATAATCTAAAATACTTTTTTTCTTAAAATAATATTCTTTTAATCATAACAATTATTCAAAAATACTCCTTATCCAAAATAAGTAATTCCTTTTAAAATATTTTCCTCCTTATAAATAATTCTAAAAATACTCTTTTAAACAACACAAAATTAACCATAAACTATTTTTGACATATTTATTCATCATTCCTAGCATCATTTCATAGCATATATCCACCGCGATATCATCAACAATTACACAATTAAAATCATATCAACACAACTAATCTACGCACATACACATAATAAATTCATAAGAGATAAAAATGAAATTAACAAGACAACGGCAAGAGGGATCTTGCCTCGGGGATTTATCGAACGAATCGACGTCGCCGGGCGAGGCTACGAGTCCGCGAACGAGGAGGCAACGATAGCCAGCGACGGTGACGACGAGCAGTGGAGGACAGCGGCTACGAGGAGGCTGGGGCAGCGACGAGGGGGTTCGTCGGACGTCGGGCAGTGACGGGGTGGCTGCTGTGGTGGCCGGAGGCGGATCGGGGTGGTTGGCTTGGTCGGAGGCGGAGCGACGAGAGGGGGCGGCGGATCTAGGCGGAGGTGGCGAGTTGAGCGGGGGAGGGCGGCAGTGACGGGGTGGCTGCTGTGGTGGCCGGAGGCGGATCGGGGTGGTTGGCTTGGTCGGAGGCGGAGCGACGAGAGGGGGCGGCGGATCTAGGCGGAGGTGGCGAGTTGAGCGGGGGAGGGCTGGTTGCAGGCGGGGTCTGGTGGACCGTGGAGGAAGGAGGAGGACGAGGGGAGCCGGTGGCCGGAGCAGGGGACGCTGACGGAGAGGGGAGGCGGTGTAGGCGGGTGCGGTTTGAGATCTGGTGGTCAGGCCTGCGGGTGGCAGGCGGCTGGGTTTGGGCGGCTTCGTCGGTGCTGATAGAAGGTAGAGCGACAGAGGGAGGCGGCGGTCCAGAGATCGGCTGCGGGGTAGGGCGGTGAACGGCGGTTCGACGGAGGCGGCAGCGGGTCTGCGGGTCAGGCGAAGGCGGCAAGGTCGAGCGGGTGGTCGATGGGTTCGGAAGGAGAAACGAGAGAGAGAGGGCGGCGAAGGTGAATGATGACAGTGGCTGCGGGTTTGATTTTTTGAACAGGAGAAACATATACGCTATATATATATATGGTAATGTAGGGGTTAAGGGTTAGGGTAAATATGTAAATAAATAATGTATAGCGGTATTGGTAAGAAAATAATCTAATTACAGAATAATTATCTATAATTAAAAACGTACATGTTGTGGCTATTGACGACAATGTGATGACGAAGAGTAGTCGAAAGATAAACTCATCATTGTATACCATTAAAGCAAGGAGTAAAGTAATAATAAAAATATATTAACTTTACATTTAAATCAAATAATTATGGGACATATTGACGTACACAGTAAAACGGTACTAGTTATACTAATTGCGAGCAGATAATATGTAACATAGAATTAATACAGACAATGTTATAACTAAAAAGATATGTAGTTAATAATACAAAGTATTTATACGAAAATAATTGAATAATAATATTATAAATACGATAATATTATTTAAATGAATATGTCACGCTCACGCTCCGATAACACAACAAATTAATGTCTAGAAATTCTTTACTGGGCATAAAATAAAATTTTGATAAATATCAAAATCATTTCAATAAATATATAAATGCAGAATTTTTAAATCATAGAATAATTGTAAGAAAATCGAGAAAAAATGAAAAATACTCTTTAAAATAATAAATAAATAGTTTTAAAATACTAGAAAAATTATTTAACTAGTATCAAAAATTCACGGTCCTTACATTCGCTTGCCCAGAGCAGCCCCTTAAAACAAATTGCCGCCGCCGGCAATTAAACGCAAGGACCAGAGATAAGGAACGAGAGTTGGTACTCCGTAAATCAACGAGAGCAAGAAATAATGAGAAGCTCCAGAGTCAAGGGGTGATAAGGCAATAAGGGAAGAAACAAGAACCGTTATCTAGTATAGAAGGGAAAAAAAATTACATCCTAAAACTAGGCATCTAAATAAATTCATCATGAATATCATAAGGCATGGCGGAGATGAGAGAAGAGTTCATGAGCGGCAAATAAAACTAAGAATAAACTATTCTCGACGCGGTGATAACTTGGTTGTTCTCCTCTGCTTCACAGCGTGACATGTG
>NC_033803.1:59406637-59419534 GCF_001876935.1 Asparagus officinalis | reverse complement strand
CTCTCTGGCTTTCTCTCTCTCCGTTCTAAAAGCAAGCAAAGCACAGAGTACGGGGGGATAAAATAAAGGCAGGAATGAAAAAACTGAGCGAGTAAATGCTCTGCATGTGCATGTCCCCCCTTTGGCTTCTCCTCGGATCCTAATCCTGTCCCTTAAATGGTGTTCGATGACGTGGTTCACCTGTCCTGATGTGGGTCCCGCCTAGTTATCAGTGTTCTTTTGGCTAAAGTGGTGTTTGATGTTTGGAAGCTGGCAGGGGATCCTTGCTCCATATCCGGAAGCAGCCGGGTTGCGAGCGCTTTATTGGAAGCCAGCTGCCTGCCATCATATTTTTTCGGACTTGAAACCGCGGAATTCAAATGCGACTGAATTTTCAGAGGGATAACGTTTCATCTATGTTTAGGGGTTTTGCGTATATACCCCTCCATTCTTCTACACAACAAAGTTATCCTAAAAATATTGATAGTTGCAAAATTACCCTTCAGTTCTCTCACGTTAGCTTTTTCTATCCGTCTCGCTAAACAGATATAGTGTCAAAATAGACAAAAAAAAATAGTGATAAGTATATTACACGTTCTTTACTACTTTGGCACTACCACTCACAAGTCACAAACGAGTAGGGTCATGATGAGTTATCGCAACAATTTTTAAGTGAGGCCGACACTCCATTGTGAGTAGTGGTGCCAAACTAGCATAGAAAAAGTAGTATGCTTAGCATTTTTCGATGAAAAATATGATAAGTCTATTGGAAGCTATTGTAAATTTTAGCATTGTCTTGTTTAAAAACAAACATTTTTAAGTTAAAGCGGTAGAGAGGTCCAATAAACAAATTTTCAGGGTTATGTTTATAAATATTAAAATATATGGGTATATTTGCAAATATGAAAATTTTGAGGGATACATATACAAACCCCTTTTAAAAAAAAGAGATTATCATCTTTTAATGCTGCAATTACGTTGGGTAAATTTAAGAAAGACCACTCTTATATCATCACAAGAATCACGACGCCTCCCAATAGTAGTTGATCAATAAACACTAGATTCAACTCCGTGAAATACAATCCTCAATCCAAATTAGATTTATTAACCTTAGGGTTTGTTGATCACCTAATAAATTCATTGAGTTTTTTTTTTAATTCTACCAGAGGATTTTCTAAAACTAACCCTATTGTTAGAATGTCAAAATATAACACTGAACCCTCTTCATAATTTTAGATTTTTGGTGTAATGATTAGGATGTTTAAGATGACAATGTTTAAATCCTATCAGCCACAAATTTAAAGCGAATTTTCTAAAAATTAATACCGCTGCATGAGTTTAGATCTTTAAGGCTAAAAAAAAGATGCGGGAACATGTTAAAATATAAAATCCTCGCTTAACTTACCGATTGAAATCGTCCTCACTTGACAATCGGACTCCAGACAAGTGTCTCTTTGTCCGTAGATTTTGGTAGAACGCTAACTCACGAGCTAGGCCGTTTGAATTTCAGGTGTAGACCAGCAAAACGACAAAATCATGCACCCTTCCGTGAGTTATTTTTAAAATTTTTTATTTCAAAGAACAACTAAGACATTAAATATTCAGTCTAGTCTAAAAAGGGCTAATTGGATATTAGTTTCCTAAATCATTCATAATTACAAAATAGTTTCCTCAAATCTGCAGCGTTGTTATTTCGTCGCTCTATTAGCTTTTCTGCTATTTTCTCTGACTATAGTTGAGTTAACTTTAACCCAACATCTGTAATTACCTAAATACCCCCTCCAGTTTATGCTTCCCTCTCAAAGCAACCCAGTTTAGAGGATTATATAGGGGTCTAGAGGGAATGTCACATAGATGGAGCTCTGAAATAGATCTTAGGCTTGCCCTTGGCCATCGGGGAAGAAGAACCATTTGGATTGTGACTGTGGCATTACTGTGTTGCAGGTTTAAACCAGCTAAATAAACAGGTCGTTAAGTTTTAAATAAGGATGCAATGGGTAAACCATGTCGTTCCGTTAAAGATGACAGCGCATTCTCCTCGAAACTCACAAATAGAGTGAGCAAAATTTCAAGAAACATATGGATCCGACATGCTACTAAGGGCCCGTTTGGATCGGGTATTTTGAAGGGGAAAGGAGGGGGAAAGCTGCCAATTTGTCAGCTTTTTGGCAACTTTCCCCCAAAATCGCCTCTGACAAATTGGCAGCTTTCCCCCTCTTTTCCCCTTCAAAATACCCGATCCAAACAGCCCCTAATAAGCAGATATTGAAATAAAAACTAATTTACAATTATGGATGATTTAATGAACTACATGCAATTGACCCTTCTACAAATTCTGCGGATAAGCAGCTCGGATTAAATCAAGCCAAATTATACGTCGGTAAAAAATAAAAAAAGAGCAGACCGGACCCTTGACTCGGCAGTTGGACAGCATTTACTGCGCTACTCTCACTCTCTTCTCTCTCTCTCTCACCCATGCTCTTCCCTCCTGTTTCCATTCTTCAATAAAACCACACACACTCTCTCTCTCTGCTCCGCTCTGCTGTCCCTTTTCGAATCAACAAAAAAAGAAGAAAAAAAAAACCCTAATTTCCTCTCTCTGTCAACGCTCGAATTCACTCAGCTCCCTTCCTCAATCTCAAAATTGAGTCGAAAATTTCACTCTCTCATGGCCTAAAAACCTCAGCTTTCGTGATAATTTCTCCGCATTTCGTCATAGGATCAAGATCGACCGGGTTCTCGCGGGTAAATTGCTTCTCAGATTCGAATTTTGCTTTCTCTTCGATTTGGTGCCGCATACCTCAAATTCGAATGAGATCTCTGGGGTTAATTTCATGATTCTGTCGAGTTTAATTGCATGCATTTTTCAACTTTTTGATCCAATGCTTGCTTAATTTCCCCGCATTTCTCTACTTTTCCTTATTTATTTTCACAATGATTCGGATGGGGTCTCGTCACAGCTTGAAGATTTTATTTTATTTTCCTAATTATCATTTAGGCGAATCTATTATTATTTTTGTACGAAGAATTTGAAGATTCCGGTTTGCTTGCATGCAGTCTTCCCAATGTTCTTTAATAATTAATTGTTGATTTTTTTTCCTTCTTATACATTTAAAATTTCCTTTTGATTAAAACCCATAATTTATTTACAAGGAGTAGTCTAACTTTGCCTTGTTGGTCTTCTATTTTTATATAGTTGAACAATAAATAAGGCGTACAGCTTTACTATAAATTCTCTATTATTATTGTTATTTAAATGAGTGTAGAAAGAAACTGGCTACAGATTAACAGCTTCATTTTTTGTATAATGCCATTGCATGCATCTCAATCTGTTTGCGTCAATTGCTTGATGGCGCATTCTTTCATACTGCATATTTTTTAGTATATGTTCAATTTTGTATTTTTTGTTTTAAATAGTTATTTTTAGATCCAATGGTCACATAGAAGTGGATTTTTACTATTTGACAGTTCTAACACTGCGGTTAGCTGCTTGGAGGAAGATCAATTAAGTTCATTTTTTATATTGAGTTTTTCTGGGGATAATTATCATTAATTAAACTAATTATGATGTATAGTGACAGACTATTCATTGGCTTGTTTTCTGGTGGGGATGCACATAAATCATGTATTTTCTGGGGCAATGATTTTTACTTTGGTGGGTCCTAATGCTGTTGAAGTTTCAGCTTACTTGCAATTGCTTTCGGTTCTTAGTAGCAAGCCTCAATCTAAGGAGTCCTTGCATTCAGGATTGTCCCCAATCTAAGGGCAATTACGGGGTTGATCACTTTATTAGCTGTACGAGCTTTGTCGATGCCCTGATCAATAATTCTGGCTTATTATTATTATTTTTTATTTTACTAGTGACACCTATATGAAACAGTTTTCAGATGGTAACTTTTGGTGAAAGAAACATTTGATTCAATACAACACACTCCTTTTAGTTATGGCACATTTGAATTTGCGTGTACTCACTTTGACTTAATACGACATTTGAACATATTCTTTGTTTGGGAGGATATGCTTGTGTATTGCTGTTATGTACGTGATGGAAGTGAATGAATGTCATTGATGTTTATGATAAAAATGGTGTTTTTCTGCATGTGGGGGTAGATATTAAGGAGGTGATCTATATCATTTGCAAACGATGGAGGCGGAGCTGTGCTCTTCACGAGTATTCTCACCATTGAGGGAAGAAAGCGGTGATGAGGAGCTATCTGTGCTTCCGAGGCACACCAAAGTTATTGTAACCGGGAACAACAGAACTAAGTCCGTTCTTGTGGGGCTGCAAGGTGTTGTGAAGAAAGCTGTTGGTCTTGGTGGTTGGCATTGGCTGGTAAGCGGTAACTAAACATTTGTTCTTTCTGATTAAACACTTGGTAAAATTTCGTTTGTTGGTTTATTCCTATTTGGCAAAATGTGTTGATGTATATTCTTTCCGAAACCTATGTTTGACACCCACAACTTACCTGTTTTCTTATAGTTTAAACTTTTACTTTAAGGCATGCCCAATGAAAGTTGCAAGATAATATGTTGATTTGACATAAGAACGTGTAGTAGTTTATAGAACCCAAAAAAAAAGCACTTTGGTTTGGTGCTGGATCCAGAATGATCGATCAGATTTAGGTTCTGCTGTTATATAATATCATTTGTGACAATTTTTTTATTTACCAAAACTGATGTCCAAAATATGTTTTGTTAGAAGATAGTATGTGACAATTCTTTTCTTTTGCTATAGTATGTGACAATTCTTCTTTTCTTTTGCTAGTACGTACATAGAATTTAAAAATCAGCAGTATAGGGAAATGAAAAGCATAATCTCTGTTAGTATTGGATATCATATGTCATTTTTGTTACCTGTAACCGATGTTGCATGGGTACATGTATAGATATGGGTATGGGTACGGGTAAGGGTACGGGATATGGCAAATTTGCAAATGGTAGGGTACGGCTATATAAATATTTATATACACATATTTTATATTGAAGTAAATAATTTATATGAGAACAATGATGTGAGCTAAAATTCATATAACATTTTTATGTCTTTGTATTATGTGGATTATAAATTGGAAAATCACTAGTTTTTGATCTAGACATCCAAACAACCCTTCAAAATCATAATTCATAACCTAACCTATGTTCAACGAGTTTTAAGAAGTCGATGTAATGTGTATGATATATGCCCAAAAAATGTATGACAAATGTGTTAACTTAAAACATTTACTGTATAATTGAGTACATGCCCAAATAAATGTATACATATATGCAAGGAGTGTCCAAGGAGTTAGGGTATAGGTACAGGTGTCGGGTATAGGTACGGCTTCTGATTAGAAGTACCCAGGTAACATAGGCTGTACCTGTTAATAATGTTTTGATCCCAAAATCCAAAATGGATAGATATTATACTACTTGAAGGTGCTGTCTTTTATGATCTTTCTGTGAATAACCGATTTTATTACATGTAGTTGTAGCCCTTGCATTCATAAAAATTAACTAATTTATCAGGTCCTTAAGAATGGGGTTGAGGTGAAGCTGCAAAGAAATGCTTTGAGTGTGATAGAAGCTCCAACTGGCAATGAAGAAGAATTCGATGATATGGACTGTGATAATTCTTTCTGCAGTAGTTCGGATGTGGGAGACAAAGACATGGATCACTGTAAGTAAACAGTAATCCTCTTAGAAACAGTCCAAGATACTTCCTACTGACATTATTAATCTATGCTCACTTACAAAATTGCATTTGATTATCCTCGTTGTAGCTAGCGTATATTTTCAGAAACCAACAAAGCCGAGGGTAAGGCATGCCAGATCATGGGCAAGTTCAGCTAAATCAAATGGACGTAATAAGACTCATTTGGTAAGTTACTTTAAAAAATATATATTCATTTGGTAAGAAACTGTGTCTTCCCATTTATTTTGTGCACAATCATCATTCTTAGTTACCTTTTCTATTAGTGTACTTTTTTTACTAGAAAAAGTGCGAAAACCTATTTGTCATATCTAATCTGAATAATCAACAGGATGGGATTGCATGTGGTAAAGAGGCAGTAAAGAGTTAAATGATCATACTACAAGTTTAGCTATACGACTAGTCTCTATGACGTATGACGTGTATATAAAAGGCTTTCATTGCGGCTATACCACCTGTAGTTTTGTTGTTGCAGATTGACCCCCTTTACTATTTGCCCATTTGTGGATTGATCCCCTGAGTGAAATTTTTCTGATGATTTTACCCACAGGATGTCTATTTGTCAAAAAAACAAATTTCTCTCTGTGAGAAGTGAGAAGCAAAAGAATCAAAAAATTTGACTCTAGGGGTCTCTCTGCAACAATAGATCCACAGCGAGTCTACCTGCAGTTGGGCGATAGTACAAAGGGTCTATCCACAATTAACCCTAGATAAAAAGGGATTTGGATCCTCGCCACAACTAAAAAAGTAGTGGAGGGACCACTGCATAATCACAATGATTAATTATCTAGTCGGTGATGGTGATTTTTTCTTCGAGCGTGAATTAGGAATGAGTGCAATACATGGGGGTACGATGAGTGTTTGATTTAGATCGTATCACAATCGCCTACTAAATAATCAACGATTGAGATTAAAAGTAGTGATCCCTCCACTTCTTTTTTATAAAAAGAAGTGGAGAGGATCCAAATTCGATAAAAAGAGTCAATATTGTAGACTGAATTGCTATTTTTGAATAAAACTGCTTTCTCATTTTAGATTATTGACAGAGGGTAAATCTGGCGAAACTGGAGATGGCGACATTGTGGAGATATTGGAAACACTTCAACCTTGTGAGCCCCTTTGTCCCTTATTTTTCTGCTAAGAATTAGTGCTCTGACTTGGAAGTTTGGAAAATTAGCATCTCTCACAAATTTGACATTTGATTCACATGGACAATAAATTTAGGTAAATATTAATCCAAATCCATCCAAGGAAGAACTGGTTCATTTGGTGCAGCATCATTTCATATCTCAGGTAAAACATCACCCAAATCCTTAATTCTTTTAGTTTATCTGTGTGCTAATTTTTTATCTCTAACATTGGTTGCTTCCTCTTTTCTCCCTATGCAAAAGCAACTGGATGAGGTTCAGGTGATTGTGGGCTTCATTCACACAGCAAGGAAATTGAAAAAATCCCTCTACAGCTAGAATATCATATCATTTAAATGAAATGGTAGAAATATTCTTCTTTTGTGCTGCAGATCCCTAATTGTAGTAATCATTACTTTGCTAGCTGCTTAATGACACTGACCGTGATGAAACTTAATTTATATAGTGTACTTTAATGTATATATATTTCGTTGGTCCTTATCTCATGAACTGGGCTTTGACAACAACTGCACTGATGGCTTCATTATCTGCTTCAAGAGTTAGTGGCCCTCTCAGTGGCATGTTTGCTGCTGGTCTTTATTTAAACAATAGAAATATCATCTTTTCTTGGTAAGTTTTGGATGACTTGCTGTTTGAAAAGGATTTGTGTCTCTATTTGTTGGGCAAGTGTGGGGCTGAGATGGGTAGATGCAAAAGAGTAATATCCTTATAATTCTCATGCCAAGTCTCTCTCCATAGTACAAAAGTAGTAGATAGCAATACCAGTTTTCGTTTTTGAATTCTTGAGCCTCAGCATGCAGAGAAAAAAAATTTCATATTTATTTTTGCAGATAGAATGCATTTTTGTTTTAGCCATTCAAACTGTCTCCAGTATCTCTAAAGATCTGCGTCCTTCATTACTCTAAGAAGCATTCTCAACATACAACAAATCTCCGAAGATTGGGGATGTGATTCATCATTAGAAACAAATGTATGAACTCTTCCGCCATTCTCAATCCGACTACATCCTATTGCCTTCTCACCACACCTATCTCTCATCATCTTCCTCAGCCTCGCCACGTCGCCCCAAGATCCTAAACCTGCATACATATTGGACATAATCTTATAATTCGCTGCCTCATTCGCTTCAACGCTCAAAATCCTATCCGCTGCCCATTTTGCCTTCCCAATATCACCGTGGACCTTACATGCACCAAGAAATGCTCTGAGAATATCTCCATTAGGTTCAAAAGGCATATTGATGATGACTTTATAAGCTTCACTAAGTTGCCCTTTTCTCCCAAGGAGATCAACTAAACAAGTGTAATGCTCTAAGCTAGGCTCAATTTGATACCCATCTTTCATAGAAGCAAAGTGATGTAGTCCTTTTTCGAGTAATCCAGCATGGCAACAAGCCGATAAAACTCCTAAGAAAGCGATTTTATCAGGGTTTATTCCTTCACGAATCATTCTCTCGAATGTATCTATTGCTTCTATAGCAAGGCCATGGTATGCGTAAGAAGTAACCATTGAAGTCCAAGAAACTAAATCAGGCTTGCATATTGAATGAAAAACTCGTAAGGCATTATAAATTCTCCCAATTTTAGCATATGCTACAATGAGAGCGTTACCTATTGACAGAAAGCTCCAAAATCCATTTTTCATGACATAGTTATGAAGTTGGGCAGCTTCATTAGCCATTGCTGAATCTGCGGAAGAGCTCAGGACACTTGAAAGTGTGAGCTCATCAGGTTTTTGACCTCCTCGAATCATTTGACTAAGAAGTTTCATTGCCTCTTTTCCATCTCCATTTTGTCCATAGCCGATAATCATTGCATTCCATAAGACTGTACTTCTTTTGCTTGCAATGTTGAATGCTTTACGAGCATCTTCAATGCACCCACATTTCATGTACATATCGATAATTGCAGTAGTAACGAAGGTATCCGAATCGGAAGCTAACTTGATCACTAGCCCATGTGTCTGCTTTCCGAAGGATTTACATTGCAGTGAGCTGCAAGAACTCAACAGGCTACTAAAGGTGAACTCATCACATACATAACCTGCAACCCTCATCGATTTGAATAGCAAGAAAGCTTCTTTCTCGAGCCTGTTCCAAGAGTAGCAAGAGATCATCACATTCCATAAAACCAAGTCTTTCAAAGAGATGTCATCGAATAATGAACGAGCTTCTTCGAGGAGACCATATTTTGAATATTTATCGATGAGAGAGGTAGAGATAAAAGGGTCTGAAGAGAACCCACATTTTGTGACCAGGGAATGTATTTGCTTTCCGGTAAGAATATCGTATTCTACAATGAAACTGATGACAAGGCGAGCAAGCTTTACATGATTGAGAGATGCCGTACCCCGACTGTTTCTGGGTACCGAGTGCGGAGTCGGTGAATTCAAAGAGGTTTTCTCTGCTGGGAATTTCATCGAACAGTTGGCATGCTGAGCTGAGAAAACTGCGTACTGGGTGCTTAATTTGAAAGTGTTGGCGGCAAAAACGGGCCGCATTAAACATGCGCTAGTGAGTATTTACTGCTTAAAATCATCAAAGAAAATGAAATCCGTGCTGGTTGATTTATGTTGGGAATTTTTGTTTACCCAGCAAAACTTCAATCGAATGCTGGGGAGTTTTTTGTTGGAAGTTTTTAGGAATGCTTATTTAAAATTCTTTATTTATCCAGTTTCCCTCCTACCACTGGACCTGGTGGCTCGTGGGCTGGACCCATATTACTGGTTATTGGGCTGAGAAGTCAGCTTCCGTGGCAACTGTGTAATTAATCTGCTCACAAATCCATCTACTTCGTTAATTAGTTCTCCGATCTCCTTACAATGCATTTATTACTCAACAATCGTTTATTATAAGCACCTTCCAAAACTTAGGGCCTACTTGGTTGGTTAAAAATGTAAAGAAAAGCCCAAGAAGAAAGCTGACAAAGGGGAAAACTGTCGTTTTTATTTTATGATTTTTGGCAAATAAAAAACATAGTGCTGATAATTTTTATATTTTTTTGCATAAAAATAGCATGGCTAAAATAGGAGGCGGCATTAAGTAACCAGTAATATGGGTCCAGCCCACGTTTTCTTCTTGGGCATTTCTTTACATTTAGAAATAGCGGCATTAAGTCTAATTCGTAATTATTTTTATATTTTTATACATTTAGAAATAGCGGCATTTATTTTTATACATTTAGAAATGAGCACAAACTGTCAAAAATACTTAATCATGCCGCCTCCTATTTTAGCCATGTTACTTTTGACAAAGGGGAAAACTGTCAAAAATACTTAATCATGGTATTGAAAATAATTAATTGGTTGGTTATTAATGTTACGAATATATTTTGGCTACCCCAACTTATTACTAAAATTATATGAAATTACTTTAATTTATATAGTGCCGATAATTTTTAATCTATAATATTTTTAAAAAATTTATCCATTAACCGGATGTTTTTAATCAATTCTTATTGTTTTTGTTTACCAGTATCAACTTAGACTATTCTTAGATGCTGAAAATGGATAGTAAATCCCTAAATTAGAAATTTTAATATATATATATATATATAAAATACCAAACAATTACACTTTTCTTTGCCAAGTTTTAAAATTTTAGCCCATTTTTGTGGTTTTGAACTTTGAGGGTGTGATTTGTAATTTTTAAAATTTTGAAAGAGTTTTTAAAAAAATTTACTTTTAAGTTTGGTAGTTGTAAATTCTATGTTTCATGTGTTGGTGGTAATTTTTTAAATGTTAGTATATTTCTTGTAACTCTAAAATTTTGAGGGTGTCTTTTGTAATTATTAAAACTATAGATTAATTTTGAAAAATATTAAATTTTAGCGGTCTACCAATCGACGAATTTGATTTGTGCTAGTTAAAATTTTTGAAAATTTAGAGTTTTTTTTACGATTTTTAAATTTTGAATGAGTTTTTAAAAACTTTTGAGGTTAATTTCGGCAAATTTTAATTTTTTAGGTGTCTAAGGGTAATATC
Source organism: Asparagus officinalis (assembly GCF_001876935.1). Taxonomy (NCBI): domain Eukaryota; kingdom Viridiplantae; phylum Streptophyta; class Magnoliopsida; order Asparagales; family Asparagaceae; genus Asparagus; species Asparagus officinalis. Next base: position 59,408,737 of record NC_033803.1, on the reverse strand, counting down.
TTGAATTCATCTTATGTTATTTACAAATTTTAGAATTTTAGGGTGGCTTTTTATAATTTGAACTTTTAAAGGTGTTTCTATAATTTTTGAGATATTAAGGGTGTTAATTAAAAAAATTTAAATTTAAATGTCAAAAATTTTAGGTGTATCATGGTAATCTGTTGAATTCATCTGTGTTGTTTGTAAGTTTTAAAATTTTAGAATTTTAATGTGCTTGTCTGTAATTTAAACTTTTGAGGTTGTTTCTATAATTTTTGAGACATTGAGGTGTTAACAGTAAATTTTAAATTCTTTACAAACTGATATTAATTTTTTAATTTCATATTTTTTATTTTAAGTTTTGAGACATTGTGATGATTTTTATAATTTTGAACTTTTCAGGGTCTTTTCTACAATTTTAAAACTTTTTATGTTTTTTTTGCAATACTTCATGTATTATAATATGTTATCTACTTTTAATTTCTTTATCTTAACAAACTAATATCATTTTTATGTTTTATATATTTTATTAATATTAGTTTTTTTAAATTGTTAAGCTAAACATGGTTCACATAGGATTTTGTTTGTAAGTTTTAAAATTTTAGAATTTTAATGTGCTTGTCTGTAATTTAAACTTTTGAGGGTGTTTCTATAATTTTTGAGACATTGAGGTGTTAACTGTAAAATTTAAATTCTTTGCAAACTGATGTTAATTTTTTAATTTCATGTTTTTTATTTTAAGTTTTGAGACATTGGGATGATTTTTATAATTTTGAACTTTTCAAGGTCTTTTCTGTAATTTTAAAACTTTTTATGGTTTTTTTGAAATACTTCATGTATTATAATATGTTATCTACTTGTAATTTCTTTATTTTAACAAACTAATATCATTTTTATGTTTTATATATTTTATTAATATTAGTTTTTTTAAATTGTTAAGCTAAACATGGTTCACATAGGATTAGGATAAGATATGATTATGCTTAGGATAGATTAAGATATAAATAAAATATTCAAAATTTCTATAATTTTTGAGACATTGAGGTGTTAACTGTAAATTTTAAATTCTTTGCAAACTGATGTTAATTTTTTAATTTCATGTTTTTTATTTTAAGTTTTGAGACATTGGGATGATTTTTATGGGGATGATTTTTATAATTTTGAACTTTTCAGGGTCTTTTCTGCAATTTTAAAACTTTTTATGTTTTTTTTGTAATACTTCATGTATTATAATATGTTATCTACTTGTAATTTCTTTATCTTAACAAACTAATATCATTTTTATGTTTTATATATTTTATTAATATTAGTTTTTTTAAATTGTTAAGCTAAACATGGGTCACATAGGATTTTGTTTGTAAGTTTTAAAATTTTAGAATTTTAATGTGTTTGTCTGTAATTTAAACTTTTGAGGGTGTTTCTATAATTTTTGAGACATTGAGGTGTTAACTGTAAATTTTAAATTCTTTGCAAACTGATGTTAATTTTTTAATTTCATGTTTTTTATTTTAAGTTTTGAGACATTGAGATGATTTTTATAATTTTGAACTTTTTAAGGTCTTTTCTGTAATTTTAAAACTTTTTATGGTTTTTTTGCAATACTTCATGTATTATAATATGTTATCTATTTGTAATTTCTTTATCTTAACAAACTAATATCATTTTTATGTTTTATATATTTTATTAATATTAGTTTTTTTAAATTGTTAAGCTAAACATGGTTCACATAAGATTAGGATAAGATATGATTATGATTAGGATAGATTAAGATATAAATAAAATATTCAAAATAATGAAGGGTAATATTGACCATTGAAAATTAGAATTTGATTATAGATAAGTTAGTTCAAACTATAAAGGGGTATATTTGTCTAAAAAAGATTTTCCGAACTCGTGCTTTTAAAGGGGGTATGATTTTGAAAAATTCCTCAAAGATCCAAAATATGAGACCAATAGGGGGGACAAGTGAGGTGTCCATCTCCTATTGAATAATGAGTTGGCCATCATTAATGATGGTCAACTCATTATCCAATAGGAGGGGGACACCTTACTTGTCTCCCTTATCGGTGCCATATTTTGGGTCACCGTAGCAAAACTCATTTATTTTTTAATGTTTGGAAT